>NW_009952441.1:1804146-1885313 GCF_000747805.2 Chaetura pelagica | reverse complement strand
GGCGGTCTGCCCACCCGCGTAAAGTGCGCGCAGCGGCGGCGTGCGGTTCCGCTGGCTTTCCTGCGCGGTGCTGTTAGAGCAGCCCGGTGAGCGGTCACCCTAAGGAGGGAAATAAAACGCCTCCACTGCGGCGCCGTGTCTTGCAGGTGGAGCGTGTGTCTGTGGCATCTTCGTAGTGTGGAAGTTGTTCGTAGAAATCGGGAGAAACTGCACGTGACTTAGTAACTTTTATGTAGATAACTGTGTATAATATTCGTAATTCCGTGTTTGAGAAGACGAAGTCAATATTCTACTGATTAACAGACTGCTCAGCGTTCAGCTGTTACTGCAAATGACTTGAATAAGGGGTGCAACAAAGTAATGTTGCTGTAGTAGGAAGTGCTAATTTTATTTAGAAAGAGTTTTATATTTTGTGTCATGTAAAATGCAGCTGACATTTATGAATACGTAACTAATTTTTACCTTGCCTAGATTCTTCAAATTTAGTAACCAAAGCACGTGTTATTATATAGTGGGGTTTTTTCCTCCCTTTTAGAAGTGCTGTTGGTCTAATGTGCTTAGCTCTGGCATACGTGAAAACCACTCATCTATTTCAGTTTCTCACAATTTAATTTGTTTCAGGATCGTCTCTTCTGTAAATTTAAGGATTTTTAAGACATGCATTTTTAAAATACACTCGCCACATAGGTATTCATGGTGAACGAAAGTTTGTCTCAACTAGTCCAGGCTAGTGTCCTAGCTGTGTTCTCTGTGTAAACCAGAGTCAATTTTATGAGGGAATTAAAGAAATGGTGGATGTGTTAGATCTTAATTTCAATCCTGTTCTGACGGTGTGGTGTATAACCTACACACCAATGACTCTTGTCTATGCATGCACAAAATTTCAGTTAATACCACCTCGGCTGCCTAAAGAAACAAAGAGATGTTTGTTAGCACTTTGATAGTTTTTATTCATACATTACTGCCCCTTGGGATTTGGGCATTACGTGATCATGGTGGAAAGTAATTACAGAAGGTAATAATATTTGGTGTATCCATTAAAATAGTAGTTTATCCATTTTTGTACAAGACTTGGGGATAGGTTTTACCTTCCGCTAGGTTTTTTGTTTGTTTGTTTGTTTGGTCAGCAACTGAGCAGAGCAGTGGCTCAGAGGAGTATGATAAGCAAAGTGATCTGAGTATTACTGAAGACTGTTACTCACAGGGTTACTGCTGAAACAAACCCATCATTACTGTGTCTGATGGGATGTGATTGTATTACAGTTAGTAATATTCTGCTTTAAATTCTAAATTTAACCCAGTGTGCAAAATGCTTTTTAGAAGCTTCTAATCACATGCTATTTCACTGTTGTTCATAATGCCTCTTTGTCCTTTTAAGATCAATGAAGAGAACACTTCCTAAGAAGAGTGAAAGTACTTGGTTCTGGGAAAGGGCTTAGGACAACTCTTAACTTCAAAGCTGGAGAAAAGTATGAAGGAACAATCCATCTGACTCCCTCAGCATCTCACATAGAACACAAAATGGCTCTTCAGAAGACAGCTGTTTCTGGGGTCTTGGAGAAGTGGTGTTTGGAGGAACTGCTGTTCAGTTGCAGACAGCACCACAATGTTAGGAAAAAACTGAGACTGATACGAATTATAGGGCTTCTTGTCAGTGTAGTGGCCATTAGTACTTTCTCTCTTTTAATTAGTGCCTTTTTCAAGATGGAACCACATAGCATGGCTTTGCCCAACAACCTAGTTAGCCAAAAGCTGGTGCATGGGAACCAAAGAACTCTGTTGGATATCACAGAACAGAACGAAAACGGCAGTCCAGACCTACACACTTACATGAAGCAAGAAGCCCAGCACAACAATGCAACAGACGATCATGCCAAAGGAGAGTACCCTGAGGACCTTTTCTCACTTGAGGAGAGAAGAAAAGGAGCAGTGATCCTCCATGTGATTGGAATGATTTACATGTTTGTAGCCTTAGCCATAGTCTGTGATGAGTTCTTTGTTCCTTCTTTGACTGTCATCACTGAAAAACTGGCCATATCTGATGATGTGGCAGGGGCAACCTTCATGGCTGCTGGTGGGTCAGCCCCAGAACTCTTCACTTCTTTAATAGGAGTGTTTATATCCCACAGCAATGTCGGCATTGGCACAATAGTAGGATCTGCTGTGTTCAATATCCTGTTTGTTATTGGAATGTGTGCTTTATTTTCTAAAGAGATCCTGAACCTTACTTGGTGGCCACTGTTTCGAGATGTGTCCTTTTACATCATTGACTTGATCTTGCTAATCATCTTCTTTCTGGATAACTTCATCCTATGGTGGGAAAGCATAACACTCCTAACAGCATATATTTGCTATGTAGCTTTCATGAAGTTCAATGTTCAAGTAGAAGAATGGGTGAAGACATTTTTAAACAGGAACAAGGTTGAGAAGGTAACCGCAGCAGATGCTGAAGAAAAGGTTGGTCATTTTTTAATTAGCTTGTAATAGTGTACTTTTAAGAGCTGAGCCCTCACATATCATCCATATTATAAGGATCCTAATATAGTATGATAAGCAATATAAAAAATTTCCATGTGTTGCTGAAAGGTCTTTCTGTTTAATCAATCCAGTAGGATTGAAAATATAATATGTTAGGCACCCTTCTAGTCAATCAATATCTTTTAACTCTACGATGATTCTGATCACACACAAAACAACACAAAATGCTAGCAAAAAGACACAAACTTTTAGTCAGCATTTTGGCACAGTCATGAGGTCTGAGATACAGCTACTCTTTTTTTTCCCTAAGCAGTAACAATATCTGGATAGGATGTTGTGACAAAATTTGGCTTTATAAAGACTTCTAGTGTGCTTGCTTCCAAAAAAAAGCAAATCACTCAGAATAGTATACATAGGTGTTTTTATACATGTTTTTCGTCTATTGATTCTGATATCTGCAGTTTTCATTTCCAATTGTAATTAGTGGCAAATACAGGAAAAAAAAATCTCTGGTGAAAAAAGTGACCACACTGGCAAAGGTCCTCAGTTTAAGCAGGGTGGTTACCTGTTCACATACTAATTTTTGGCCTAATATCTGGCCAGAAGTAGAGAAGGGAATTTATGCATGGATGGCTTGATGAGTCTTCAGGAATTACTGTCATCTTTTAAACAGCTCTCCACTTAAAGCAGGCTACATTTAAGGGACTTACAAAGTTGAAACCATAAGTAATTAGGTATGTAGCAGTATGTTAACTAGATGTTGAATACTGAAATTGAAGTGTCTAGTTTTCTATGAAAAAAGGATTGTTAGTCAGTTAAGGGTTTATCATCCATTAATTATTTGGAGTATCAGGGAACTGTTCACTTTTTTGTTTGTTTGGCTTTGTCTGAATGGTTCATAAGAGGCATCTGCTGGTGCAAGTGCACAGGCATACCACAGGAGGACAGAGAGATGAAGCAATAAAACTACAGAGAGGTGCTGCCTGCCTATGATTTACAGAAAACTGATGGTTCTGCCTATTTGCCAACTTTGAAGGAGAGGTTGATATTTTAGCAGCACAAACAGGTGCTGTCAGTTTTATGACAAGCCAGAAGAGGGCCAAAAATAAAGAAAATTATGGGGTTTTATTTTCTAAGCAAGTCGAACACCTATACACTTGTAATCTTATGTTTTTCTTTCAGCATGCTGATCTATATCAAAATGCCTAATAGCGATTTTGTAAGAAAATGAAAAGGGTCAGCACCAACAAAGTGTTTGCCACAACAAATGAAGGGCATCTTTAACTACATTAGTTGGTTTCTAAATAATGTAATGTTTCATGGTGCGTTTTAGGTACTTTCGCAGTTTGTGGTAAAAGTGTGTAATGCTAGGAGGAGACTATGGTATATGAAGCAACCTTTTAATTCACCTTCACCTGTCCATAAACTGGAGTTGAAGGAAATGTGAGACTACAACTGTTCGTTGAAAAGCAACTGCTCTGGGTTGTCATCGAGGCTATGGGTGGTGGTGGTGGGGGTGGTTAGAATAGCTGTGTTCTGTGGTAAGGACTAAATTATTTTCAACTGAATAGAAGAACAAGTAATTTGTGAGCCACACTGAACATAGTAAGTTTAAAGTACTCTAGATGGAGTTCTTTTTAAAAAGATACCTTTAGGAGCACTCATTTATTTTTTGGTGTATTAATTTTTCTGAGAGTTTTTTCATATTATACATGCACAGAATTCAGATAGAGAATTAAAAACATTAGAAAACTGGCTATTTTTCCTACAAACACAAGCTTTGCATTGTGTGTTTCATGAAGGTATTTGTCATGAATCAACTTGAAGTGAATTAAAATGATAAAATAATGTACTCATGAATCATTGAGGAGTAGAGAGGGATGAAAGAGATGCTCGAATTTTGTTGCAATTTCACTGATATGTATTTTCTGCTTCCTGGTGAAAAATAGCTTCTGAAGGTATCAGGATATCTATTTCTTCTAATGATCCATGCTGTAAAAACAGATTTTTGGATATTCAGCTAACACATGGAAATTATTATGCATTATTAGTTCTTTTGCTATTCAGTTAAACAGCATATAGCAGGATGAATGAACCGATTTTCTGATGGCAAGGATGTCACAGATTATGTTATTTCCAAAGAACCTCACTGATTCATCTTCATTTATTTACTGTTATTAGAAAATTGGTTTGTTGCTTTTTAAATTGAAACAAAACAAAACCAATCCAACCAAAAAAACAACAACAAAAAGCCAAAACAAACAAAAGACCCAACCCAGAAAAAAAACCAATCCATGACATGTAGCCCAAGCCTTATAGAAATGCCTGGGGTTTTCAGCTGGAAAGTTAATGCCTAAATGAAAGGATTAAATGTTTTTGTAGCCTGAGCTCTGGTGCCTAGTAGGAAATGCAAAGCGCATAGGCACTTTTTTCCTAACCAGCGAGGATTATAAATATTGCAGAAGTTAGATTTGTGGCTTTGGTGGGAAAGGATGCTTCGTTTCCACAGCATTAGATGTTACCTCAGGTTGCTTCTAGTCATTGAGTGCTATTGCACTTGTATAATGCTATTGCTATACTGCACTTGTATAATGCTGTATAGTGCTATTGCATCTTGTATAATCAAATTAGTAGATCAAATGCAGAATTTCTGATCTCAGTTGTTTCTGGTGGAAACTTTTTCACTCTTTTGTTTTTTTTCTTTCCATTAGGACAGAGAATTGTTAGGCAGCTCTATGGAATCAGTGGGGTTTAGGTCCTCAATTTTATTTCAAGACTGCACCAAAAATTATTTTCTTTTCTCTAAGCTGTGCTCATTCTGACTATGTGTAGTTGATTCTGCTGTTGCCAGACTGGCAAGTGTTCTGCTAAAAAACGTGCCTGCTGCATTTATCCTTAAGACTTTGTGTTATAATCTGAAAGCAGCTCAACAGAGTTGAGAGCTCTAAATAAGGCATCTTAAATCTGGGTGGTCAAAGGGTTAGGTGGCTTATTAGCAACCAAGTATCAAAGAGTAAAAATCTGCTAACTTTTAAAACCTTTGAGATAATAAAATATATTTTAATATTAATTTCAGTACTTTATTAGTCATCCTGAAAGGTTGAAGAAAGTTTTACAATTTTCGAGAAAGACAGTATTTCTCATGAGAAAAACGTCTCAGATACAAACTTATTTTTCTGCTTAGCTGTCATTTCATCCAGATGTATTTATTGGGTTGCTAGAATATGTATGTATCTCTAGATGACTTTTAGATTCCTTTCTTTCTTCCCTGTCTTTGAGTTAAAGTGCTCTTTTGTACTAGAAAACTGAACATTCAAACTCAGCTGCTATCTCATATCTTTTAAGATCTCAGGTGTTTGTACGAATGTGCATGAAGATGTGGTACTCAATGTGAATTTAATTGTGCTTATAATTTTCTTTCAGAAGGCTTCAACCATAGAGTCTGGGTTCCTAAAGGGTACAGACTGAGAAAATC
Organism: Chaetura pelagica; assembly: GCF_000747805.2. Classification (NCBI taxonomy): domain Eukaryota; kingdom Metazoa; phylum Chordata; class Aves; order Apodiformes; family Apodidae; genus Chaetura; species Chaetura pelagica. The sequence goes on along the minus strand of NW_009952441.1, from coordinate 1,879,360 downwards.
TGTTAACTTGAATTTTGGCAACAGTTTGGTCTCACTGATGGGGATTGACTGCAAGGTTTTGTTTGTGTTTAGAGTTCAAAGGCCATTGTCAAGGTCCTGTTTGAACTGTGGGTAGTCTTGTGTCCTCTCTCACCCTCAAGGAAGCCTGATGGCAGCCTGATACTGATGAACTCCAGAGATAACTGGGACGAGGATGGAAAAAAGCAAGAGAGATGAAAAAGCAAGACAGCATGAAAAGACAGAATAAAAAGCAGATGGCCAACTTACACAATTTAGGGTGGCATATGAAATATGCTGAGCAAGATGGATCCCTGACAAGTGACTCCTGTGGGCTGCCCTGAATGGGCCCTACAGTAGGTAGTGTCATCCCACCACCAGATAGCTCCAAAAGTCCCTTCCAGCCTAATTTATTCTGTGCCATGATTTTTAGATTTTATGTGGTTACCCTGCAAAAAAATTATTTTTTTAGGATGGGGGGGAAACTTTTGTATTAATTCTGCATCTTCCTTAGCTGAGTGAAGATGTTTAAAAACAAGCTTAAGGTTGATTGTAAGGGCAGGAAGAGGAAGATAAAAGAAGCTGAAGTACAAAATTCTAAAAATAAGACTTTTTTTTACTTTTTGTTAAGATTTCAGTATTTTCGTGATAGTCTGTATTGGTGAAGGCATGTTGAATATATTAGATCATGGTAAAATATAATGTGAAATTACATTTCCGTTTTTAAGTACTTTGTTTCTTTAATGCAGCATGGAGGTAATGGCAGAAACACTTGAATCTACTACTCAGTAAATAGCTGAGAACAGTTCTGTTTGGCAGCTAGGACAACAGAATGTGGGTGGCACAGGGATATTGTGCAATGACATCTATTTCACTGACAGTACCATTTTAGATAAATAGCTTATGGTATATACAAGACTTAGTTTTTCTACATTTACAGATAACTGCATTTGGAAAATAAACCGTCTTTACAAGGAAAGCATAGTTTGGCATTATTGCCAGTTTTGTTGTCTTAAGAAACCTGAATAGCTTGTGTGTGATATTTTAAGATCTATATTCATCTCAAGTGTTGCCACATTGTATTTCATGGAAGCATTCGCCTTCTAGAGGAAAGGTTGTTAAAAGTATTTTTAGGTATTTCTCTACTTGGTGGCTGTATTAGACTGCACATGCACAGACACTGTTATAATGTATGATCTAATATGTGTTTTTTTAAGGAAAAATACAAATTACCTGCACACATACAGGAAAACCTAGAATCTGCTTAAGGCCTGAGTTGGTAGTTGTTTTGAACTCCTGAACTGTTCCTTTTCTGGGCTTCTTGTTGATTCCACAGACCTAGTAACTTTATCTTTAGAATTGCCTGTCTTGCCTCACCACCACCAAAAGATATCTTAAAGTGTATTTCATAGTTGAGAAGTAGGCCAGAGTCTTAACTCTACAGACATTTCACAGTTGGTCTACTTGCAAGTATGTGTGTGAATAGAGAGCTATGTATACCTGGATGTTACACACCAGTGTATGCAGGATGGTTGCATTGTTTTAAGTACTTGTTTGGAATATGTGCACCATGACTGTCCTTGTACTATGTTTTGTTTTGATAAAAGCCTGGTTTTGTGTTCCATTTGTTTTTATATCAAAAACTCTGTTACCTTAATGTTACTCCAGTAGCAGTAACTGTTAATTAATTTGCCTTGAGTATTTAGCATTGTTGATTCAGTTCAGGGCTATTAGTGACATACACAAAGGTTTATGTTTTATATATGCAACCATTAGTACAGTGAAATGGATCTGATTCTCATTTAGTGCCTCTCAGTAATTTATTGACTGCAAAGCAATGAATATAATGGATTTCACCACTGGAGTCTTTTGGTCTTGTGTGTGTATACTCTGGTAATGAGCAGAAAGTGATAGTATGGAAACACAGTGTAGATTAAGTGCCCTTAAATCATACTCGTTCACTAAGATTCATTTATTAACCCTTGGTAGTTATGCTGGGAAAAGGAAGACTAAAACTGCACCACCTTTCATTAACAGCAAGGACACAACATATCCATCAATATGTTAAACATAAAAAGCACATGTAAATAAAGAGAAACTTCTTAGAAGCTGTACAAAATCAGCTGTGTTGGCAAACGTGGACCATGCAGTATTTCAGAAATGCTCCAGACAGGATTAAATTTGTTGTGCTAGGAGCTGTACAAAGAGAGAAATATGAAATCCCAAAGTCTGTAGAATTTATAAATGTTTTTCCTTCTGTAATCTCAGTCTTGGGTACTTTGGTCTGGATCCTCAACAGGATGTGGAAACTACCGGAGACTGCAGGTACAATTTTAATCCCCAAATCAGTATACCAGTCCCCATCACAGTAGGTGTTTAGACAACTGTATGAAATCATGGTTCCTGTCCTTAGTAGCTCATGAAAGAAAAAGATAAATGCCCTTCAGAGTAGCTGGTAAGAAGAATATGATTAATCATGTATACAAAGTTATGGACATTGCCATATGCTTAATCATCTATATATAGTTAGCATACCATCAGTCTTTTCTTTCTCATCTGAGCTTTTACTGAGTTGCTGATTATTTGTTACATGTAAATGTCCAGGAGGTAATTTAAAGAAATAATTTATTTCTCTATATGGTCTGGCAATAGATTTTTTGCAAGTTTCAGTCAATGAATCCAATAGAAGGCAGCACCTTTTATAAGAAAGCAGCATCTTTTATGTAACAGGACATAAGACAAAATAGTAGTGTTGGTGCTCTATTGTGCTTTTTGGAAAAACGGGCAGATCAGACAGTTTGGGTTTAGGTTGTTTTGTTGTGTATTTCTTGCAGTTGTATTGCTCAGTGCAGGTCCCAGTCACAGGCAAGCTGAAAATTGTTAAGTGAGAGCAAATGCCTTGGGGCATACTTTTGGCAAACCAATTATATCTGACAGAAAATATATTGTAATACATTACCACCTATTTCATTATTTTGCAGGCAATACCTGTAACTACAGGAAATACAGTTGCTGTGTGCGGACATTGGTAGTTTGTGGGCTTACATGTGCTCCTATCTTAAAAGAGGAAATGAAAATATGCAGTCTTGGAAAACCAGCCATTGCCTTGCTGGCCGTGGGGTTCAGCCTTAGGGCTTGGGAGAGCAATGAGAGTTTTGAGTGTTGCTCATGTACTAGTTCTTACAGCAAGTGGAGGGTTCAAAGCTCACGTTGCCTCTGAAGCTGCTTTATGTAGTGGTCTAACTACTGCTGTGCCTCAGTCAGCAGTGTCTCGCTTTGGGTAATTTTACTGTCTGTGTCAGACACCATTTCATCAGGGCAGTTCAAAAAATAGTTTCTGTGTTTTGCGGTATTCCATTACTAGTCCTCTGTCCTCTGCATTGTTGGAGTTGTGGTAATTTACATTAATATCCATAAATAGCAATGATCTTGGATGACTTCTTTTAAGGTGAGTGTATGAGAACAGGCTTAAAAGTGCATGTGTGATGATATTAATGCTGCTATGACGTGCAACACTTAGGGGAAAAGTAGATTGGTGCAGAATAATTCCTTGTTCAAGGAAGAATAAAGATAGCAGAGAATTTGTACTGCATATTACAGAAAAAAAAAAATAAAAAAAAAAATTAGGTTTTAATCCTGCTTTAACACCTCTTAACTGCTTACTGCTGGAAGTCTAGTCTAAAGTCAGTGGTAATACCAGTGACATCTATTGCATAAGCAGCCTGTGTAAACTTTTCACCCTCTCACATTGCTGTAAAACAGCTCTATCGGATATACAGTTCTAGGGAAAAGGCATGTCAGCTGTCACAGCCTGTGTCTGCTGACCTTCAGGGCATCGTTTGAGCCCTGTCTGGTTTTGTAGGCTTTGCCTGAGGAAGAAGGTTGAATCTTGCAAGGTTTGTAAGGCTAGAGGATGAGCACTTCTTCAGGGATTAATCAGATGTTAATTTTATTGTTTAATTTGTGGTGCAAGCTTTTATCAAACGTCTAATTATATCCCATTTGTTGCTACTAAGCACAATTGTCAAATGATCATTTAGCTAAAATTTCTGGCAATCATATGTTTGAGTGGAAAAACTCCAGATTTTGCAACTCCAGAAACTGCTTTGTCCAGGGATGTGGGGGGGGAAAGTTAGAAATAGTTAAAATGTGTAACCAACTTAACAATATTTAAAGCAGTCATCTGAAGCAATCTAAAGCATCATGCTGTCCAGCAGCTATTTTTTGCTTCTGTATAATTTTACTGCTATTTAAATATTCCTGTTTTTCTGCTTTATTCTTAATATTCCTTGTATGTATTTGCTACACTTTGTTATAATTTAGAGTGTTTTTGAGCAGAATCATATCCTGCTTGAAGGCTTCATCCTGGCAGGATTTTTAAATGCTGCAATGATATAAGTAATTGTGAAATACTCTGTAAAGTTTGGGTTAAGAAGTGGTTATTATTTCCTTTTATACTGAAACCCATGGAAAACAGTTAAGTTCTCCAGTTCAGAATGCGTTTTTGACTTATATGTATCTTTGATGCAAGCACAGCAATGCTAGCTTCTCTCCATAAGTCACTTGTTCTCTGCCTAGTAATCCATTTCCGTAAGACTTACTTGAATATTTAAAATTTCTGAGCAGCACATTTCTTGTAGCTGTTAAGAGAAATATGTCTGTTTTCTCCTTAAATTTGGACTCCTTTCAAGCAGCAAAGCACTCCTGCTTGGGGCTGAGGACATGATGTACTGAGCTATTGACATATTTTGTTATACCTTAATATATCATGTTAGTAGTTCCTGATATCCTGTGCCTCTACAGGGATAGAAACAGGAGGTCTGCATCAGTGAAAAGGCAGGATTTCTCACTTTCCAGCGAGGTAATCAGGACTTGAGTCTATCATGGGAATGTCCCAAGGCATTATACTACATGACATTTCATTTGGAGAAAAGGCCTTTTCGTATTCAGAGGAAAGGTCAACACCTGGAATACAGTAACTAAAATTCATCCCATAAGCAAGAAACTGTGCCGTAAATTGGGATGTGAATTTAAAGTAGTATTACTCTCTTGAACTGTCTACCCAGAAACCTAAGTCATCTTAAGCAAAGGAACAGAAAAGTAGGCAGACCCATTCCCTAATTTTTTGCAAATGTATTAGCACATACGTTGGTGAATTTATTAATAATTATTTGCAAACATTAATATTCAAATTCAGTATTTTAAACTATATTAGTATTGAAATGACTTGCTGAATTACTTGGATAACTTCCTTTGTCCATTCTTTGCTTGCAAGCAATTGTATAATAGTGTTTAGAATATAATATATAGTACATATATTCAGCCTCCAAAAAGCATGCAGTCTCTTCTTTCATATTAAGGGCCATGGGAAATAAATATTAATTTATAATCTCAGACATGAACACGTGTAAAGAAATGCAGACTTCCAAAATAACACCAGTAGGCTCAGTAACAGGCATGGACTGATTTGCAAACTCATGCCTTAGTTTTGGATTTAAAGGTTGGGATGTGGTTCTCTCTTTCATTTAATCTTCTTAAAAACCCGTGGCTTTGAAGCCTTGCAGAACATCTTACAGTGTGCTGTAGGGAGGTTTATTTCTGCTTACTTGATTGGATTACTGGGTGCAGGAAAAACATTGGCAGGTATATTGAAGACAAAATGGTCTTGAGGCAATGCAGAACACGTGGCATCTGAGAGAAAGGTGGTAGCTACAGCAGTGGTGAGGCTTGGTGGAAACTAGCCAACAACCAAGTACCTTGTATGAGGCTCTCATTTAGTGGCATGCTATTTTTGGAGCAACATGGTAAGCAGTCTTGTTAAGAGCCATTTTTGCCAAAGTTTTAGATGTTAGTAGATTTTCAGGTTAAGAATGCTTCCCATAATTAACATTATTGTGCTGCCTTAAAAATATTAGGAGAAATAGTAGGGGGGGGAAAGGGAAATTGGACTTGAACAGACATGTAGGTGTAGATTTTTTTATAAATTCAAGAATCTTTTTCTTTGTATTTTTTTTGTGAGGGGAAGGTCTACACTGACTATAAAGTAGGAGTGAAGTTGATGGCATGTTTTGCAGTTGATTTTGATGAAAGTGAAATTAAGCCTGCAAGTCAGGACACTGAGAATTTTTTATGATCTTGCTGCTTCTCTGGTCTCCCTGTGCCACTGTATGATGCCAAGCTTCTGAACTGCTCTCCTTAAGCATTCAATCACCCCTATCAAACAAACAAAGCAATTTGGGGGGGGGGGGTGCTCAGAGCAAGCAAAACAGGCTTTATCAGCTTTCTGTGACTTTGGACTTACACTAGGAAAGGGCAGTCAGTGTTTCAAGCCTGATCTGTCCTGTCATGTGGGTAGTTTTAGATTATTGATAGATCTCAAAGCAATTGTTAGATGGTAGGCCCATGAAAGTCTAGTCTTTGTATGACAAAACCGCTTTTTTCTTCATCTCATTCTCCTGTGTCTATTTTGAAAGAAGAAAAACAACCCCATAGAAGAGCACAAAACAACAAAATTATAAAGCAGATGTGTTAGCAGCCAAGAATGATATTTTGGGAAATGAAGATATATTCTGAGAAACCAAATACTGTCAAGAGGAATGTCCTGACTTTGCCTTTATAGTGATGCATAATTGAAACTGATAAAGTGAGTGGGTTCATCATCTTCTTACAGTGTAATGAAATAATAAATATATACATAAATTATATGGTTACACGGCTTTTTAGAATAACAACATATAAAATAACATCCTAGATATGTTTTAAATGTTGTCACTTGGACATGAGGTAGAGTTTTTGTAGTCTTTCTGCCTTACTTCCTAGATGGCTGTGGTGAAGCTAAAGCTGTAAAATACTAAACAAAAATAAATTTTTAATTATCTTTGGATATTATTTTGAATACTAGATTATGAGTATTATTATTTAAAATTTATGTGTTTGAGGTTGTTATGATGTGAATGGCTGTCTAGTGGTAGGTCTAAAAATGCAAGCTTAAATATGAAATCGGGTAACTATACTTGAAAATATGTAGAGTTTTTGATTCCTTGATTATTTCACCTTGTTAGAGAAGGATTATCTTCTTTTTTTATGTGAGCAGCTGAACAGAAATTAGCTGACAAATTTTACCCCCACAAGGTTCTGTATCTGAGGCTTTCACAGTAGGTCAAATATTGCTACTTGCTTTCTTTTCTTATCCCCAGAAACCCCTGCTGCCTGCATTATTTTAAAATGTCCATCTCTTTAATGGGAAAACTGGTTATAGGTAAAGTCAGTTAATTACTTTGTGAAACACAGGAAAAAACATTGGTCTACAATCAATTAGTGCATGTACAGGTACATTTTTGTAGTGCAATACAGTTAAAGAGTAACCTTCTCTGTAAGTAAGCTGGCCTGCCTATGGAAAACTAGTGTGGAAAAACAGAAAGACAGACTAACTGATTTTCACATTTGGTTGATGTGATTGTTAGCGAGAAGTTCAAGACTTGGACAAGAATCCATTTCTTGGCCTCAGATTAATCTGGCTTAGCTGCACTGCTCAGCCTATGAATGTGGTCTCCTCAAGTTACTTCTGTGATCAGTCCAGAGAAACGGACATTTTAAAAGTGTGATGTGGATCCTTATTGTAAGGATTAATCCTCTCTTGACCAGAATTTGGGCAAAATTAATCTGGGTCATCACCTACAGCAATAGGTTGGTAAAATCTGAAAAGCCATCTCCTGTACTTTTATTGCAATAGCCTGAATATATATTGCAGTATGGCCCTTTGTAACACCTGAAATGGCATCAGGTTGTGGTGAGGGTGACAATGCCATGTCATTTTGCAGAGTCACCTTCAGGATAGGCGTGATTTAAAAGTATTGCTTTGCCACTAAGGAAAATGCTTATTTAGGTGTTCATCAAGTCTGTGAACACTTCATTTGCTCCCTTGGTGTTCAAGTCAGTATGTAGACATCACATGTAGTTCCAAAGAAGTGCATGTGGCAAATAAGCTATTAAGTGAGCCTTACAGTTATTTATAGAAAAGTCACTAGCACTGCGACCACAGAATCATAGAATCATAGAATCTTAGGGGTTGGAAGGGACCTCGAAAGATCATCTAGTCCAACCCCCCTGCCAGAGCAGGGTCACCTAGAGTACATCACACAGGAACTCATCCAGGTGGGTTTTGAATGTCTCCAGTGAAGGAGACTCCACAACTTCCCTGGGCAGCCTGTTCCAGTGCTCTGTCACTCTCACAGTAAAAAAAATTTTTCGGATATTCACCTTGAACCTCCTATGCTCCAATTTACACCCATTACTCCTTGTCCTATCACTGGTCATCACTGAGAAAAGCCTAACTCCATCTCCCTGACACTCACCCCTTACATATTTGTAAACATTGATGAGGTCACCCCTCAGTCTCCTTTTCTCCAAGCTAAAGAGACCCAGCTCCCTCAGCCTTTCCTCATAAGGGAGATGTTCCACTCCCTTTATCATCTTTGTAGCTCTGTTAACATGTTAACTGTATGTTAACTGTTAACGTACCTGATTCCTAGCAGATTTATCTAGATTATCTTTCTTTATAGGATGAGGTATAGTTTTAACTTTCAGAGGATTCCAGTATTGGTTAACTAATTAACCCATTCTTTAATTATAGCCTTCAATGTTAGTGACTGAGCATTTGCAATGAATTAATTAAGTTGCATAGGGCTCATAAAATAATGCGGAAACCCTTGTTAGGATTCAGCAACTCCAACTTCCAAAGGAAAAGGAAGTGGCTAATTATGACAATTCAGATTACATTGTTCTTGCTCATCTGCTTTTTACTGCCTTTGGAGTTTTCTTCTTCATAACTAAGGGCTAGTTGTTGTTTTCAAATGTTTTACAATATAGTGAGGGAACAGAGCTTGCTGTGAGGAAGCATATGTGCACACAGTTCCTTAACAAAAAGAAATCAGGTTGCAATCATGACTCATTCAGACTTGTTGGTTGACTTTGGACAGCTCATTTCTTTCACTGTGTCTCAAACTTCTAAGATCATTAGCCTGCCTTTTTTATTTGAGAAAAAAAAAACCACAAAAACCCAACACAAACAAAGAAACCCCCAAAGCCCCCAAAACCACAACCCTGAATACCCTTGGATGTCACCCTAATAAAATAATTGATGCTACAACATTTGTATATAGCAAGAAGGCACTGGCATTTTACTCATGAAATGTAGAGCATGGGCTGTTTGCTCTTGTTACAGTGTGTTCTAACCACCACCCTCTTCTGACATCTTCAATAATTTGTCAAAGAGATTTTAGCATTATCTTGTATCAGGATAAGGATAACAAATTGATAATGAGAAACAGGCATGTTTTTAAAAGGCAAAATTATTTCCGTTATTTTAAGAATTTGATGCCATACCTTATTCTTATGCATGTGCTATTTCATATTAACTACAGATTTTGTATTATAAACACCACTGTCCATTCGCAATGGAAAACCTGAAATCTACTGGTTTCCGTTTGCTGAGCACACATGTGAGGCAGGAGTACATTATCCCAAAGTGTAGGGAGTGGGGTGCAGAGGACTGGGCAATGTCGAGCCTCAGCCAGTGCTTCCTGAACTCTTTGTGAGCCAACACTGGTTGCAATTTATTTACCATTCCTCTTGCCCCAAAGGGAGAATAAGGAAAACCAATGGATTTTGGGCAAGGAGCCGTGGTTTACCTGTTTTCCAAGTATCTTGGCAATCCTGTTCTGATGAGTCAAGTTTGCCAGATGCTGTCAGGGGCTGAGATTGTTGGATCACTGTTTTCTGAAGTGTGGGCTGAGAAACTTTGGCAATCTGTGAAAGACCACATAGCAAAGTGCTTCCTGATGCCAAGAGCAGGAGAAGAATCTGTTCTTTTGTCTCTGAACATCAGATAGGGATTGCATGTTGCAGAGAGCTAACCAGCTGTGTGGGACTGGCTTTCAGTTTGCAGTAACTGGATATCACCACTGTTGGTTTTATGGATAGATGTTTTGCATAGATTCAGAGTGCCAGAAGAACTTCATGCACTAGCAGCATCCACTCTGCAGAAAATGATGACCATTAGAATGTTGCTTGGCAGCAAACATTGTGGAAAAGAGAAGAAAGATTTTCTAAATCTTTATGGCATCCTGTACCTTGCTGACTTCCTATACTGGAAGGGAGATTGTATTGTCCAATATAAACCTCCCTAGCAAGGAAACTTTTGTGGGAAGTCTAGTGTTCCTAGGCCTGAGAAAAGTAGGACTAATACCATACGATGTGTGCTACACTCCAAATGTAAGAAGCTTACTTAAATTCATGAAGCTACATGGGGTGAAAATAAAAGACAAGCAAAGAAGCTTGTTTCTGTGAGTGGAATTATATACAGAATACATCTGTTTATGAATTTTACTTTTGGTCAAATGCATTTTCTGTGAAAAAATCTGCTGCTTTACTCATATTTCCAAGATATGGTGCTACTGTAAAGAAAGCTGTGTGTCCACTGTGTGAATTTATTCCTCATAAAATGCATAAAAGCATAACAAAGGATAGGAGAAGTGTTTTTCATGTGATTGAACTGTGTGTGGTGACTGCTGGCAGTACTTCCCTGGGCCTGTGGTGGCAGTTCTTGTGGTTTTGGCTAATTCCACTTGAGTACTGTATGTCCAAGCCAGCATGAACCCTTTAAACTGCAATTTAGGGGAAAAAGTTTAATTGAGACTAAGACTAGGTGCAGTACTATAAAGGTGGGCTGCTTATTGGCAGAAGCAGCTGGAATTCTGATGTTTTCCAGTTTTTTCCGTTAGCAAGGTTGCTAGCATCTCTGTTACAGCATGTATGCCAATGATACACTTAAAATTAAGTAAATTTATTTTATTATTCTGCTATCACATAAATCCCAGTCATGATATAAGAGGAGTGACTGCATTATATCAGAGGCAGATCCAGTCAACCATTTGTGGTTCAGGATTTTTTTGTGACAGTCGGCCATTTCCATCACATACTTAAAAATTCATTACCTGTTGGGTTGGTTTGTTTGTTGTGTTTGTTTTTTCACTGTTTTACCAGTTGCTGGAGTAGAATATACAGTTCATATATATATAAAATATGTAGAAAGCAAAATAGTAATTTAGTGAGTCTATTTCTTTGTCCTGTGGGTCAGGACAAAAATTGATACGCAGTTTAAGGTTTCAGGAAAACTGTATCTGAAGAGAGCTGAAATAACTCTACAACCTTAAAACATTAGCAAGTCTAACTTACTGTTACAAATTACTCTTTTAACATGCCATAGAATTAATAATGACTCCTATCTGTGGAATACAAATTAGTAGCCACAGAAGTGAGCAATGGTTTTCTATTATAGAATATACATATTGAGCATTGCTCAGCCATTTGTAAGTGGCATATCATTTAGGAGTCTTGAGGTTAATATTTCTGCTCTTGTTAAGAGCAGAGGACAATGAAGAGAGAGATTGAAATGTCAGCTTTCACTCTCATATAGGTAGTTTTGCTGAGAGGTGTGCAGATACATTTTAATTGGGTCCGGGATGCGACTTGGGTAGTCTGGCTGTTGGTCAGGATACTGGAGGAAAGTACATATTTACAGTATGCCTAGGGCATCTCTGTATAACAACAGCAGAGGGTTTCTACTTACCAAAGAGGAGAAACCAGCATAGCCAAATGTGTGTTCCTGCTGTGATGTGTTCCCATTGCAGATACATTCCAGCCCTTGAGCAGAGAGATAAATAAATAAGAGAAGAACAGTCTCTTCCTCTTTTTTATGACTGTATTTAAATCTACAGGAGAGCATCTGTTTCTGAGAGGGCAGAACCTCAGAAGAATTTAAGGCTGAGAAGATTAAAACAGAAATGCTACTCATCACACTTGCCCCAAAATAAATATAGTGCTAAAATAACAGCGCTACCAGTTCTTCCACAATTAAAAACTATTTGTGTGTATTAAAGAGACACATTAAAATCAGAAGGAGAATCTGTAATAGTGCCATCTGGTCACCTTTCTGATTGTGGAGTCAAAATATGTGATTCAACATTTGATATTTGACTTAGAAACAAAAAGCATTTAAACTTAATTTTAGATTCAAATTCCCTCAAAGTTCAAATTATCAATAGAGGCTATTGTTTCAGCTCATTAGAGATAGCAGAGAACATGCTATTTCAGCATGGCTATAAAATGCGGGAGGGTGTGTTTTCCTCTAGTGATAATGACATTGAAAAAAAAAGAACAATTTTATATCTCTTAATAGCCATATATGGCTTCTCACTTCAACTGAAAACTGCAGTACCCAGATGGTTTGATTAAATCAGATTTAGATTATTGTCAAAACAGTTTCTCCAGCAACTGGGATGACACTCCTGTAACAGGCCAGTCTCTCTGTGGATTAGAGCTGATTTGTTACGGTGTTTTTCTGGGGGCTTGATCTCCCCTGGGAGCAGAAGATTCTCTACAAGCAATGGCATGCAGTCACTTGCTTGATCCTTAGGTAATGGGGCTTAAGATCCTATTCAGCTTCTCAGCTGAAAAGAAAAAAACAACAACAAAAAAATTAATACAGGCTCTTAGCTTTGCAGGTGAATGGTTTAGAAGTCTTTTTTTGTGTCCTGACTGGACCTATTTAGAGGAAGGGCAAGAAACATGCTAGTACATCTTGCTCAGCAGCAGCTGATGATAAGATAATGAAAGATCATCTTAAGCATTTTTTTCTAGGTCTCCTTCCCATTTTCTCCTCCTTGTTTGTAGAGAGGGACGGAAAAGAAGATATGATAGTTTTTGCTTGAGACCTAAGTAGCCAAAAACTGGTGCATGTACACTGTAATTAAAATAAAGCATAGTATCACATTTCCTTCCCAGTAACTATAGTGTAAAAAGGAACACCCTTCACCTGGCTACACAGATTATTAGTTATCCAGACTTCAGGCCAGGAAGTAATAAATGCTGGGAGAGATTAGTCATACAAAAAAAAGTTGATTTAAAGGCCCAGAGGTATGGGCCAGATATATGTGGGATGATTTTCAGTGAATCATCAAAGTTGCAGATACAAACAAATACAGAAATCAATACATAGTTTTAACAGGCATGCTACAGTCAGAAATAGCATAGCTTTAGTTTCTGGCAGTAGTAAAAAGAAATCTAGCAAGATGCACACCTGCAAAAGTATTTTACGCTTCCAGACCTTAAATTCTGAAAGTTAGATGCCTATGTTATATTATGTGAACTTGAAAGACAAGACTATTGTAATTTCCGGTTTTAGCTTTATTTTTTTGTTGAAGGAACTTGGTTGCGTATCTTGCTTCTCTGAACTCAGAGACTGTAGGAAAGCTTATTGGAATAAAAAGCTTTTGTTAAAGTAACTCTAATTGGGTTCTGCATTTAGAATCACACCAGGGCTGAGGCTGATGTTACCCCTGGAGATAGTCTAGTCCCACCCCACCTCAGGCAGGCTTAGCTACTGCACGTTGCTCAGGGCTATACCTGTTTGGATTTGGATGACTCCAAGGAGGGAGTCTCCACACTGCCCCTGGGAATCCTGTTCCACTCTTTGACCACCCTCACAGTAAAAAAAAACAACCAAACAAACAATACACATTTCTTCCTCAGGTTGAGAAGAAATTATTGTATTTCAGTGTGTGCCATTGCTCCCTGTCCTTTCCCTGGGCCCCACTGTGAAGGGTCTTCCCCCTTACACCCTCCTAGCAGGTATTTATGTACGTGTGTAAGCTCTTCCTGAGCCTTCTCTCCTACAGATTTCACAGTCCCAACTTTCTCAGCCTCTTCTCCTAAGACACGTTCTGGTCTGCATACTACCCTGAACATTTGGACTGGTGTAATGGTTTGACTTCAACAGGCAATTATTTTTATTTCCTATGGGCAAATTCAGGAATTGAGCTTCTTTCCTGAGGCTGGAAACTGTTGCTATTTTAGGTTGTTGTTTTCATATCTGTTTATTAATTTTCCCATGCATTATCTGAGATCATCATCAACTTTATACAGGCTCCCCTCACATTTGTTTCATACATGAAATGAAAAGGCAGCAAGAAATTAAATCAAGCTGAGTCACATACGCAGTCTCTGCATTGAGGTAGATAATTGTTTATCGACCAAAATTTTTGTTAGTGACCTAAGTCCAGTTTTTAGCCACTTTGTAGTAAAAATGAGCAATGGGTATTTGTATGCTGTGTGTGATGTTACAGAAGCTCTTGTCTCAAGCCAGTGTTTTAGATTTTGCAGATTAAATTATTTCTGATGTATTTCAGCTTAAATAACTGTACAGAAAGGGAAATCTTACTCTGCACAGCACTAGGTTTGAGGAAATGACAGAGAGTTGCTTTATCATTGGTCTCCTGTATTTCTGATGCCTGTTCCAGATAACTTGGAGAGAACACATTAAAAAATGAGCATATGGAGAGAAGATAAAAGAACTCATTAACTGATGTCCATGAGGAGAGTGGTATAAGCCAAAGTAGACCATCCTGTTCTTCTGGTGCAGATGGAATGAGAATGGGAGAGGAATGGGACACTTTTCTTATGAGGCTACAAAGTAAAATATGTTTGTTGAAAACACTTTGAGATATGTCACTTTCTAGCATAAGCCCATTCCTACAGCTCCGTTTTGCTGTCTTGCACAGGACAGCCCTATGACTTCCTGTTGCTGGACAAACTCAGAGGAGTGTAGAGCTGCCAGAAAAGATTCAGTCCAGGAGAGCCAAAAGCAAGGTGTCCTACAGCACCACTAATGCTAAGTTCTGGAGAGTTAGTGTAATTTACAGAAATCCTTTAATCTCTTTAATATCTGTTGGTGCATGAGTCTGGCATGGCGTATCTTCGAGACTTTGAAGAAACAAGGTTAATGGGGAAAAAAATCTACTTCTATTTTATATATGATTATGTCTAGAACTAGGCAGCCTGATGTCAGCATTTCAGAAATTTTGCTTTCTTAATTGTAGACTTAATTTTGGTAGCCATTGCTTAGCAGGGCAGATGGATTGATCATCACAGTAGGAGCTTTGTGATCTGCCAGCAGAAACAGGCTGCAGTACTTGGTCATCTGTTTTCTGGTAAGAGCTTGCCTTTTGCAGTAGACACATGTAGGTTTGGCAGATTATTTTTGTTCTTGCTTGGTTCCTCAGAATACTCTAGTGTGCATGATAAAAGCAGAGCACATAAGATTCATATATAAGTGTAAGTAAATTAATTGTTCCAATGGGATGTAAGGAAATACAGTTTTATTGATAATGTGAAAAATATCTATACCAAATGCAAACAGTTAATATGTTGCTTCTGGAATTGTACCTTAGTACCCGGCCAGCTATAGGAGAAAACGGATGAAACCATTTGACTGCATTCCAGGAATTACTTTAAGAAATTGCTTTTCTCACTCTAATGTTATGTAGAGAAGCATACCAATCTCTGCTGAACTTTTTTTCAGGCACAACATGAAGAAGAGTTGTTAGGTTGCTTTAGACTGCCATTTTGAGCTGCCAACACTTACATGCTGCAGTGGAAGCCAAACATCTTCTCTATGAGCAGTCTCTGAAGTGTTAACTAGGACTAACTGAATTGATCTTTTTACCGTAATAGTGACATGTCATTGAAAACTTAGACTCAACAGAATTAAAATCCAGTTGTGTCCCCCATTTTTTGCTGAAGTTACTAGTAACAGAGCCTGTTTCTGAACAAGTAATTTTTATTCCCCTCAGGAAGTGAAAATGAGTTTATTTTCACCTTTATTTTGCCAACTGTTTCCTTCTCAACACATTTCTCCTGTGTGCTTCACAGATCTTTTATATTTTTCCTCTTAGAATGAAAAAACCCCACCCTTATATTTGCCTACAGTTATAGCAGTATTTTCAATTTAGAGGGCAATAAAAATGCATAAAAGGTCACATCTGCTTACTTGTACTTAGAGTGAATTGAGATTTGTCGGGTGTAAGACTTGTCCAGTATGGTTATTGTGATCTGACTCTATATTCCATGAAAAGAAGCAGATGGATATGCAGTGGATATCTAAGAGAGAAATTAATGGATTGCACCCAGGAAATGTTTTTTTTTCCTTTTATTATGTGCAGGAGGAAACTGTAGAATTAGATCACAGCTATACTATTGTATTTACACAGATGGACCTATGTCAATGACCTGAACAAAGTTGCTTTAAAATTCTTTACTCACTGTAAGGAATGAGCATTCAGTCAATTTAAGGGCAATTTCAGAGCAAATTTGCTAGGAAAACATTTCTATTCTTTTTTTTTTGTTAGATTTGGTTGCTAAACAAAAATAATACATTAATTAAACAGCCCTAGTGTCAGCAGCTCTCCTTTCACTTGCAGTCCCTTTTTTCTAAAAGAAACAAAAAGCTGAGCAGGTATGTGAGATGTGAGATGTGAGGTGCAGCAGAGTGCTGCAGCCCACCTTTTTGAGGTCAGCTTTGTTCACTACCCCTGCAGGATTTTTTACATACAGCAGCACAAACAGTTCTCTGCAGAGTGACCAAGGTTACTAATACAGGATTGACCTCTGTTTGGGAGTCTTTGGCTAGGAGCCATGATGGATAGGTAGGGCATGGTTTTCTCCCTAATGCGTGGCAGGTATTAGGAGAGCATTGCCTTGAAGCCTTAAATCAGACTGAATTTCAGTTATTGCAAGAAACTGGTGAATACTTTCAGTATACGAATCACAGTCACAAGAATTTTAATTACCACCCCCTTCATTCTGCAGCAGAATGCACACCACTACATCAGGAGAAGCAGAAAGGATTGAAACAATTTAATTTTAAAGAATTACTGCCAAATGCTCTGTAAATGATCAAGATGATGGAGAGGGAGTAGAAAAATCAGTTGCCAGGCATGGTAGCATTGCTGTTTTCTATCTACCACTCACCAATGATGGAAAAATGTCATAAAACTTTATAAAAGTAGAATTGGTTTCCTGGAATGTTAAACAGGATGAATGGCAGCTCCCAATTGCTCTTCTTGATCAGTTGCTTAGGAACAGGCAGTAGCTGCTCTGGGCTTTGCTGAAATAGACACAACAGTTAACTTATTTCAGGTTTTTCTACTCGTAGCTTGATGCCCATGTTCTAAACATAGAAATATTTATTATAAAACCTCTTAAGAGAGACCAACACATAAACTTCCTTAGGAATCATAGCACACTCTCTCACCATTAGGATGTGGTACAGAGGGCAGTGAAAGCTGTGGTTTGCCAATTTCTGTTGCACCAGTACTTAGTGTCCTGTAGTGGTTTCAGTTGTCTGCAGGAGCTGCTGTGGCGTTGCAGTGTTCTTTGCATTCAGTAGTCAAGGGGCAATTTTAAAGCAGTTGTCTAGTTCAAATGTGTTGAAATTTAAATTTTTCTTGCAAGGAGATTTATCTGTGTAGGTGTCCTCACTGAATCGCAATTATCTAAGCTGTCTGCATAAATTGTGATGGGTCTAAGTTGGGCTGTGTGGTGGTGTTATTCAACAAGAGTGGCAGAAACATAGTGATTCTACCTGTGAAGCAGTTGCACTTTGTAACTAGGCTTACTTTTCTCTTGTGAGACCAATCCCTTCTACTCTGGTGGCTTGTACAGCCAAATGCAGGTTGCTTGATGCTGACAAGCAGTGTAAAGTCATTCAGTTAATCGTGCTGTAGAAGCCTGCCCAGAAGCAGTATGGATGTTTTGTCTTTGTGTCTCACCACAAGATAAATGTAATGGATTATGGTAATAGTGAGCTAAGACCATGTGATACCTGACTGAAGATGTTTGGGAAAAATTCATTCTTGGACAAGACCTAAATGTTGTTGGGTCATGTATTTATTTCTTTAGCAGAAGCACTCAAAATACCAGGAAAAAAGGTCCTTATAAATCCAGCTGGCTATTTGATGGTTCTTTGGGTGGAAGATAAACTTTCTGTCCTCACAGCAGAGTGTTTTTTCATCCTGTATACGGCAAGATGATGAGAAAACAGAGATTAAAAGCAATACTACAAAACCGTCAATTTGTGACCCTATCGCGTATATGATAGCTCAGGTGTAGAATGAAGAAAAATGTGACAGCGAAGACAAGTTTATTTTGAAGGTCTGTGAGGTATCCTTATCTCTTGGTACAAGAGAGTTTTATGTAGCAAAGAGTGAATGAAAGCAAGAGTGAATAAACAACCTGGGCATGGAGCCCATGCTCTTCCTCAGAGTTGCATTCTGTGGAAAACAATGTGGTAAATGAAGCAGAACATCCTTACATATTCACTAAATACAAGTATTTCCTGGGATGCCAATGAATGTGTGGGACCGTGAATGGTTAATGCTTGCAGTTTTGAAAACTAGGTGTCTAAGGCTGGGTGCTTAGAGAAGCAAGGCTAGACAAGGGAGCTGGGACCTCTGAGCTCACATAGACAGTCTGCAAATTGCTGTGGGAACAAATCAAAAGACTATATTATATGCATTCCTTGGAGCAAGGAATAAATGGAGTAAAACTGTTTCTGAGTCAAAGGTACTATTTTGGTCAAGTTTTACTGAAAGGTGTCATTGCTCAAAGTCTGAGGATGCAGCCCAGCCTCAGATATTTTAATCAGTACTTAAACCCGACATCATCTTATTCTATGCAAAACAACTGAAACAGTGAATAACAGACAGTTAATATTAAGGAAGCTAGCCACCATAGATAATGCTTCCTCTGTCGTATTATAAGCTGAGAAAACTTAGTAATGACTTCAAGTGTCTACATGACAGCTCGAAATTCAGATCTGAATTGTTTTATTAACCAGCAGGTATCCACATAGCTATCACGCACCTGCTGGTTAATAAAACAATTCAGCACAGTGAAGGCAGAGAAAATCACCTTTCACAGAATGTTCAATTTGGAGCAGGTCAGTGGGTCTGGTGATTCAAAGCAAAGCTGTCTTTTAGCAGTCATGCCCCTGTCTTTCTGTAAAAACACCATTTCTTCCAGCCATCCAGCACAAAGCAAAACCACTTATTTTAGTATCTTTGTACTCTTTTCCTACTTTAGGCACTAGTCTTCATCTTAGCATTCAGCAGCAATGTTATGTAAAAGTGTTATACCCCATTTTGTGGACTGGAGCTTAGTTGCACAGCTTGTAGCCACAGTTCCTGGTATCTGAAGGTTCACAAGGACAGAATTAGCTTGGAATGGAGTTGTTGCTGCCATGAGAGGTGATTGCTTGGTCTTTAAATGGCAGTCTCTATTTGGCAGCACTGTTGCCAACAGCAGAGAGTTGTAGTCAATAGGACAGAATCTAGTTGGAGGTCTGTGACTAGTGGACCCCCTCAGGGGTCAGTACTGGGACCGGTGTTGTTCAATACCTTCATCAACCACCTGGATGAGGGAACAGAGTGTGCCCTCAGCAAGTTCGCTGATGCCACTAAAGTGGGAGGAGTGGCTGACACACCAGAAGGCTGTGCTGCCATTCAGTGAGACCTGGACAGGCTGGAGAGTTGGGTGGGGAGAAACTTGATGAAATTCAACAAAGGCAAGTGTAGAGTTTTGCATCTGGAGAAGAACAAGCCCATGTACCAGTACAGGCTGGGAGCTGACCTGCTGGAGAGCAGTGTAGGTGAAAGGGATCTGGGGGTCCTGGTGGACAGGAGCATGACCATGAGCCAGCAATGTGCCCTTATGGCTAGGAAGGCCAATGGCACCCTGGGGTGCATTAGAAAGGGTGTGGTTAGTAGGTCAAGGCAGGTTCTCCTCCCCCTCTATTCTGCCTTGGTGAGGCTGCATCTGGAATATTGTGTCCAGTTCTGGGCCCCTCAGTTCAAGAAGGACAGGGAGCTGCTTGAAAGAGTCCAGTGCAGAGCCACAGAGATGATTGAGAGGAGACTGAGGGGTGACCTCATCAATGTTTATAAATATGTTAAGGGTGAGTGTCTGGAGGATGGAGCCAGGCTTTTTTCAGTGATGTCCAGTGATAGGACAAGGGGCAATCGTTGCACACTGGAGTACAGGAGGTTCCACGTAAACCTCAGAAAAAAGCTTCTTTACTGTGAGAGTGACAGAGAACTGGAACAGGCTGCCCAGAAAGGTTGTGGAGTCTCCTTCTCTGGAGACATTCAAAACCCACCTGGATAAGTTCCTGTGTGATGTGCTCTAGGTGACCCTGCTCTGGCAGGGGGGGTGGACTAGATGATCTTTTGAGGTTCCTTCCAACCCCCAAGATTCTGTGATTCTGTAATTGGCAAGGGTGATACTTTGACAAAGTCAACCAACTGTTGAGTAACTACCAAGACTCTCAGTAGAACAATTAAGTTTTTAATTACATTGCTGCATTAAAGTGTTTGTCACCGCATTTGGGCACTGTGCTTTTAGTCATCAGAGAATCCTATGATGTCTTTATATTAATGAGTTGATTTTTCTGAAATACTTAATATAATTCAGTCATTCTTAAGTGATATTAGCCAAGACTGGATTTCTGAATTGTGGTGTCCGTTGTTAGGAAAGTTATTTAGGTAGAAATGGCTGCATTCCATCAGATGGGAATTAGGTGCATAAGTCTAGAATGTTTATGATTTTGAAAAGGTTTGCTGATCTTGGAAAGACTTAACATCAGTGTTCCTGAGCTGTGGGTGTGTATATGTATAAAACTCTTCTCTCTCAGTAGTGTTCAATGCTGAACTGCTAGCTTGTTCATCAGCCTAGACATGATGTGGAAATTCAGCCATCTTCTGACATAGTGCCTGAGACACCTCTATATGGAAGACTTTCATGGGTCAACCAATAGAAACAAAAGACGACTGGGCTTCTCACAAAATGCAATGCCTCAAGGAGCTTGGAGTTCTAACTGGACACATCTTGAGCACCTGTGACTGAACTCAGTGTTATGCTTGCTTCAAATATGGGCTTGATACAGAGACCTCCAGAGGTCCCTTCCAGCCCAAATGGCTCTATAACAACCTTGAAATTCAGTGTCTGCAACCAGCATGTTGGAGATCCAACTTCAGTTTGGTCTATGGGAGATGAATGCTCTCTCTCTGGACTCCTTAAGTTGTCATCTATAGTTAATTAATTCAAAATTGCAAGTAAAACCTTTTCTATTACCTGATGTTCCTGTGTACATACTTATCTACAGAATATTGTAGTGTTAGATAAAATTAGGTATTCGAGGTGAAATAATTCTGCCATAATAAGACACGGAATGCTTCATGTGATTTTCCAGTTTATGTTCATTGTGGCAGATTCGTGCAAGTAATGAATTTGGTCCTACTGTTGAAACAATTGCCACAAAATTCTTCTATTAAAAAGATTATTAAATTAGACAATAGGCTGCAACAATACATCTAATAAGGTTTTGACTTATTTTATAAACAACATTCTAATTATGTATTTTAATATTGTTATGGAAGACTGATCTTAATGAGTCAGCTGCTCAAATTGTGTAAGCTATTTAATTTTTTTTAATGACTTTATTTTTTTTAAATTACGTGCTGTTTGGGACCTGGTTACCAAGAGGAGTAGTTTTTAAAGAATTGAAATTGATAAGATGACCTAAAAATAAAAATTCAGCACACCCACAATAATCCATGTATTGCTAATCCACTCACAAACTGACAATGTCTCCTCTCTTCCCAGGAAAGACTTAGTAGCCAGTTGCTGTAGCCAAGATTCCTAAACCATCATTTTTTTACAGGGCTTGTTACATACAGTTAGTGTATTCTGAGATAATACCCTGAATAATTAAAATTCTGCTGCAGTTGTGAAGTCAGCAAAGTACCTTTTGAGATGCCTTATTGCTCTGCATGCGTTTAGCTTACACATCAGGACTATTGAGCAAAGAATCCTCTGCAGCTGCAGCGGCCCACTTGGTAGAGGTGGGGGTACCATCCCATCGGGACAGGATTGCCTAGCAGCCTGCAGCCCCTTGTGCCAGCGCTCCCCGTGGCACCACGGTGCACCTGCTGGATATCGTGAGCTGCCAGGCAGGACAGAGCTCCCTGTTAACTTGTCTGCTGATGCACCAAAGCACTTTTTCCCCTAGAAATGTGAAATTCCATTTTTACCAACCGCTGAAATGTGTTTTGTGTATCCTCATGGAGGGATCTGTCCCCTTTCTGCTCACTTTGCATGTATTTTTAGCACCCAGGCAGTCATGCTGAGGATTAGTTGAAGCCTTAGGCTTTGCTGCACAATACTTTTGTGATCCATGTTATGACCACAGGAGTAGACATTATTTCCTATGTGACTAAGCTGGATCTGTGCAGTGCCAGGTAGTGTTTGGAAAGATCATTTTTTGAATTCAATTCTTGTTTTCTAAAATTCAGATTCATCAATATGGAACAGTTTTCGTTAGTGTATTTTATATCCCTTTTGTGAAAAAGCACTAATGAACAATTTGCTCCAGTGATGCAACATTATAGTGGGTTCTGTGAAATAGCAGTATTAGGAGGTCACTACAGATGGGACTGAGTCAGCAAAATGTCTCTTTGCTTGATCTGGTGTGAGGTTCTTCAGGAAGGACGCAAAGCAGGCCTGATTAGACAGCCATTACACAATGACTAATGTAGTTGTACCTGAAGCCTATGGCAAAAGTCATGACATATGAAATCAGGATCTCTTTCTCTAGTCCTTGAAAAAGCATAATAGACATTCCACACCATTATTTTTTACTTTGTTGGAGATATGGATAATGGGATTGAGTGTCTCCTCAGCAAGTTTGCTGATAATACCAAGATGTGTGGTGTGGTTGACACCCTAGACGGAAGGGATGCCATCCAGAGGGACCTTGACAGGCTGGAGAGGTGGGCCAGTGCCAACCTCATTAAATCCAACAAGGCCAAGTACAAGGTCCTGCACCTGGGTCGACACAACCCCAGACACAAATACAGGCTGGGGGGAGAATGGCTGGAGAGCAGTCCTGAGGAGAAGGACTTGGGGATTGTAGTGGATGAGAAGCTCGACATGAGCCACCAGTGTGTGCTGGAGCCCAGAGAGCCAGTTGTGTTCTGGGCTGCATCGGAAGAAGTGTGGCCAGCAGGGGCAGGAAGGTGATTCTGCTCCTCTACTCTGCTCTGGTGAGACCCCACCTGGAGCACTGGGTACAGTTCTGGTGTGCTCAGCACCGGAAAGACAGGGACCTATTGAAAAGGGTCCAGAGAAGAGCCACCAAGATGATCAAAGGGCTGGAGCACCTCTGCTGTGAAGACAAGCTGAGAGAGTTGGGGCTGTTCAGCCTAGAGAAGAGAAGGCTTTGGGAAGACCTTACAGCAACCTTCCAGTACCTGAAGCGGCTACAGGAGAGCTAGGGAGGGACTTTTCACCAGAGAAGACAGTGATAGGACAAGGGCTAATGGTTTTAAACTGAGAGAGGGGAGATTTAGGTTAGATATTAGGAAGACATTTTTACGATAAGGGTGGTGAGGAACTAGAATGAGTTGCCTAGGGAAGTTGTTGATGCCCCATCCCTGGAGGTTTTTAAGACCAGGTTGGACGAGGTTTTATGCAGCCTGGTCTAGTGGTAGGGGTCCCTGCTCATGGCAGGAGGTTTGGAACTTGATGATCTTTAAGGTCCCTTCTAACTTTAATGATTCTATGATTCTATTATTATTTTAGTAAAGAAACATTCATGGGCCATAATTTCTGCCTGGGGCATTTAATTCCTTCTCTCCCTTTCTCTTGAGACAAGACTATTCACTGCTACAAGCTGTTATAGCTTTTTTTTTTTTTGTTTAGATCCCTATGTGTTTAGATCCCTATCATTTGAAGGATGAAAGTGGTTTAACAGTTTTCTTGAAGACTGTCTCAGGCTTAGCCAAAAGCTTCCTTACTTACATCATTCCATATCTTCTCATTGTAGTGCAGTTGATGGCAAAAGAATTTAACTGCAGGAGTAGTGAAAGAAGTAAATTGGATATGTTTTCTTTGTTTTGTTTGTTTTTTCCACCAAGACTATATATGTAAGTGTTAAGCAGAGATTTAGCTGCTGTTCTTGCTTGAAGTAACTTTCACTCAGAGATTAAAAAGAAATGAATTATACATGGAAGCAACTTCATAGGAATGCTTTGAACAGATTAGTAGATTCCATCATGAGAAAAGCTCTTCCACTAGCAAGTAAGCCTCTTTCTTCAAAAAACAAACCAAACAAATTGGAAGAATGGGGATAGACAGTGACACAAAGTGAAGCTTTGCCACACCTTATAGAATCATAGAATCATCCTGGTTGGATGGGATCTTGAAGATCATCAAGTCCAACCATAACCCAAATCCACCAACCATAACCTAATTTACCCGTTTGGTGATTAAATCATGTCCCTAAGCACTACATCTACATTTCTTTTAAATACTTCCAGGGATGGTGACTCCACCAGCTCCCTGGGCAGCTTGTTCCACTGTCCAACCACTCTTTTGGTAAAGAAATTATTTCTAATATCCAATGTAAACCTCCCCTGGTGCAGCTTCAGGCCATTTCCTCTGGTCCTGTCATTCACATGAAAGAAGAGGCCAGCTACCACCTCCCTGCAACCTCCTTCCAGGTAGTTGTAGAGAGCAATGAGGTCCCCCCTCAGCCTCCTCTTCTTCAAACTAAACAGTTCCAGTTTCCTCAGCCTCTCCTCATAGGACTTATTTTCCAGACTTTTCACCAGGTTGGTAGCTCTCCTCTGGACACACTCCATCACCTCAATGTCCTTCTTGTAGTGAGAGGCCCAGGACTGGACACAGTACTTGAGGTGCAGTCTCACCAGTGCCGAGTACATGGGCACAATCACCTCTCTACTTCTGCTGGCCACACTATTCCTGATGCATAAGTCTTTCTTGCTTATTCTCTTTCCTTATCCTTTCCTGGAAGGGAGAGGGGTTATTTGAGAGCATCTCCGATTTGGTTGCTGGCCCAGCATGAAGCTGTGACACTTCCCCAAGCCTGTAGCTTTGCTTGGGGTTGTTGTGACCGAAGTGCAGGACCCATCACTTGGCCTTGTTCAGCCTCACACAACTGGCCTTGACCCATTGATCCAGCCTGTCCAGGTCTCTCTGCAGAACTCATAGACTTCAAAGATGCTGCAGCAGGTCTCTTGACTGCATCCTCATGGATTGTGGAAGGGGGGGAGGGTTCTGCTCTCCATCCTTATATTCCATCTCTGGTGGTCGAATGCCGTGAGGGCAGCTGGTCTGACTCTTAAAGATGGAGGCAAAGAAGGCATTAAGTATCTCTGCCTTTTCTTCATCCCTGATTGCCATGTTCCCCCCTCGTCTCTGAGGTGCAGGGGTTAAATGTTTGCTCTCTTCTTGAGAGGAAAGAAGGAGGAAGAAAAAGAAAAAAAGGAAAAATTATAGTCTTTTTACTGGTGAAACTTCACCCTTAATTTATTTGTCTAAGAGATAAGACCTGAGAGAATGGCCTCTGAAGAAGTGGACAGGGAAAAATGGGAGAGAAGTCTTGGCTAATGGAACAAGAAGTATTCTGTTCTGCAATTTACTATTAGATGGGCAGTTCTTCCTGAAGCTACATCTGCTTGAACATTTGTGGATGCCACTTCTAAAGGTTTAAACTTCTGCCTTAGCAGAAGTTTGATGGGAAAATGAATTAGGGGTTTTTGGGAGATAGAAACGTTTCTGAGTCAGTTTCCTGGCCTGTCTACATCTTAAAACATGAGCATCCTTGGATTAAACTGCATAAATGGCCATGGACGAGTTTAAGATGTCTGCTGTGCAAGGCAAAATGCCAGGATACAGATGAATTTAAGGGTTTTTTTAGCCACCCAGACTCCTTAAGGAACCTGAACTATGTTTGAAGTTTAAAATGTCATCTAGTTTCCAGAGCTTGGTGCTTGCCAGACCCCAGTGGTGTTTCTCAGAATGGTGCATAGAAATAGGAAATCCAGGTTAAGAAGTGGTGTTCTTTTTTTTTTTTTTAATGAAAAATTATTACATCACTATCTTTTAGTACTGTTTTAAGGTACTTTTTCTCAGTGCCACTCTGACTTATACCTAAGCACTTTATGTTTAGTTAAGCATAAGGAGGTCCTTGCATACTTTAGCATTACAGGTTTTGAAGGATATTTGATAAAATTAGGTAAAATTAACTCATTGGGACTAAATTATGTTTTGTGGGTTGTTTTTAGTTTTGTTTTGTTTTTCCTTCCTGTCTCTTTTCAAAGCCAGGAACAGCAGTGTGCACACGTGCGTATGTGCATATGCATGTGTGTTAGGCCAAGGGAGGAGTAACGGGTAGCTACATCAGACTTCCAGCTCTTAGAAGGGTTACCTAAATATTCTCATGTGCAAATATGGGTATTCAAGGCATTTTCCTCTCCTGTTGTTTTGTGAAATGTACTAATTTTTATTTGTATTTGAAGGTCATTATTTCATATCACTGTATTGCATCCAAATTAATATCTGCATTATTATTAGGTATTACAGGAACTAAATTTCTTTATAAAATCCAAATTAAGTAGTCTGGCTTTAAATGGAATAATTAAAGGACTATTTATTTGGGCATCCTGTCACGTAATTTTTAGTTTTTGCCCATGCAGAAGGGTCGCAACTAGATGATCTTCAAGTTCCCTTCCAACCCAACCCATTCTGTGATTCTATGTGGGATTATTTCATGAAGTGTGGTACATTGATTTATTGTGTGAACACTATGTTGTCACAATACAATTTTTTTTTTAAGTAAATGATAATTCTCTTTCAATTTTCCATGTGATCTTGACATATTTTATTAATATGGCTAAGTATTGTAATGGGCATAGGTTCTGATACATTAAATATACTATTAGATTTCCATACTAGACTTAGTCAACCACATGGTTTCCAAGGGAAATAATGCTGTTGCATCTATCAACATTTATACTGCCCTTAAGTTTAAGTGCCATTATAGCACAGTAAAGGTGGCTTTTTAAAATTACTAGGATGAGGTTTAAAAGGTGGTAATATTCCCCTGTTGAGTCCTTGAAGTTAGTTGCAATCTTCCATGGCTTAAGCGCAAAATACCCCTCCTAGGTGCTAGTAGAATGAACAACTATTTTTTATAGCCATGAAATAGCATATAAGCTTGAATTAACTCTGTCACTTCCTGTGCAGTTCTGGTTGCAGTTGTTCCGAATATAGTCAAAAGCTACTTCAGGGCAGAGGCGTTTGTTTTAAAATTTTCATTTAGTGTACTCAGAGAAAGCAATTATATGAACCTTCTTGCTCTTCCTTCCTGAAAATAAGCAGATTTCTTAAAGTGACACATACACCTCATAGATGTGCAAAGATGTGCTCACTTTCTGTAGTTGAGACTTGTCTTTCTAGATGACTATAAAACTCGCCGAAGTATCCTTTCTGCCCAGAGTTCCTTACTGGGAAACCATTTATCCCAAGTCTGTCAATATTTTCTTCCCTGCTCCTACATTTTAAGTGGGAAACAGAGATGATGAGATCATTTCTGACATCTCAACAACTGTTGAAATGGTGAGCCACCAGTGAATCATGTTGGCTGAAAGCCAATTCAGAAAAAAATAAGTTTTGCTTAGTTAATAAAATGCGTGGGGAGGGAGGGAGAGAGGGAGAGACAAAGAGAGAGAGAGAGACAAAAAAACCTGCTTAATTCTAATTTTAAGTATTTTTGGGGCTGGGAGGTGTACCTGTGTTTGTTGAATTTATTACTATGAGCATCAGCAGTTTCCATTGTATAGTTAAAGAGAATTTGGTAACTTGCACATAGTCACAAAATGGATAAAATTACTTTTTCAGAAATCCTAGTAAAATTAGAATCTCCTCCTAGATTTTCATCAGGATATGCTGCAGGTACTTATTGCAAAAGCTGACATCATAGCAGTGGGCTGGATTTCTGTGTCCTGTTGCTTGCAATCAGAGGCATTATGTTATGCTACAAGTGTATACACTTGTCAAAGCCCCAGGAAATAGGCAGATAGAAATGCTGGTGCTCAGAATTTCACCATCCCCACATTTAGAAAGTCTTCTCATTTCTAGACTAATTGTTTCTGTGGCCAGTTTATGTCCTTTTGCTCTGCCCTTGTTTCACTGATAATTTTTTTTAATTGCCTTTATGTCCCCCTGTGCTGCCTTTTTTCCTATGAAGAGGAATTAAGCTCTGAGGTCTCTTGTCTCCTGTTCACATGTGTGCTTTCCAGCACCTGCCCTGGTCAGAACCTGTATTTCCTCTTGGCATATCACAGAATCACAGAATCTTAGGGGTTGGAAGGGACCTCGAAAGGTTATCAAGACCAATCCCCCTGCCAGAGCAGGGTCACCTAGAGCACATCACACAGGAACATGTCCAGGCGGGTTTGAATGTCTCCATGAAGGAGACTCCACAACCTCTCTGGGCAGCCATTTCCAGTGCTCCGTCACTCTCACAGTAAAGAATCTTTTTCTGATGTTTACATGGAACCTCATATGCTCCAGTGTGCAATGATTGCCCCTTGTCCTGTCACTGGACATCACTGAAAAAAGCCTGGCTCCATCCTTCAGACACTCGCCCTTAACATATTTGTAAACATTTATATGACTAGAGCTGTTCACCATCTTGCAGAGAAGCCTTTGTCCATGCCTTTCTGAAGGGTTGCCAAGTCTCTGTTGCAAATAGTTTTCTTGACACGTCCTAGCATTTAGGTTTTTCACATGTACATGGCTCATGATCATCCTGTGACAGAATATGACCTTTCTCCTCTTCCATCATTTATTACTAGTAAGCTCCTCACTCATAGAAGAAACTATGGAACAGTTACGTTATTATTACTGTGATGTGGTGGTTTACGTTTTTACCAGTTCCATGTAATGGAGGTAGTGGAATGTCTTCATAAAACACCTGTCTGTGTAGGGGCATAATTGTAAAGACCTATTCAAAATATGCAAGCTATTGCCTACTGAGCAGTGTAATTTCAGGGTTTTTTGCTGTTATGTTGTTGGAGGGGACTTCTAAAAGCAGATGGACACCCTTGTTTTAACAGCAAGTTAGTGAAGCAATGAAGTTAATCCACAGACTAAAAACTCATAAAAAACTAATGTGGAAGAATTCCATTATCATTTTGTTAAATTTGAACAAAGTTCTAATGAAAGAAGAATACTGAATTCACAGATTTGATTAGCCATCGTGTTTGGCTTCATCAGTACTGAAGGGAGTAAAAATGCTGAGGAAGTGAGATAGGGACAATATACCTTAATTTGCAGCTTTCTGCCCCAAAAAGTGTCTAAGGGTGGGTGGAATGCACATGATGGTAGATTTATTTTTTTTCTGTCATCTTCTCATATACAGTTGTTACTGATGTGTATTTCTTACAGACATGTACTTTTTGTAAGGCTGTAAATTAGGTCCTATTAAATACTTTGAAAGCTTTACAAATGATTAAAAAATGCTGAACTCATATGTTAATTCATTTATTCATTTACACCCTTTTTCACATTAAGTCACAAAACAATTCAAATGAAAAATGAAATGATGTGGTGGTGTTAGGTTATAGGCAGGACTTGATGATCTCAGAGGTCTTTTCCAGCCTCAGTAATTCTCTAATTCTGTGACACTAATACCTGAGTATGTCTCTCTTAAGGCAACACTCAGTTGCTTTCTTTGACCTTTTCATGTGTGATGAGGAACATCTGCAGTGTCACAACAGACTGCAGTCAGTGTTGTCAGCCTGGCTGCCTTGTCTGCACAGTTAGAGACACATCGTGACACACACAGAGAAGGACGTGGAGTAATTTCCAGTGCCTCGTTAGTGCAAAGAGCTCTTCAGTCAAATGACTGATACTGTCAAATGCAATAGTTAAGCCTCAGTATTCTTCATTAAGTCCTGCAAATAGCAAGATGACAGAAGGTGAAAAAAAGCTAAAAACCAGTCTGCCTTACACTATTTCTGGAGAAAGCAGAAAATACATACTCAAAAAAAACAAACCAAAACAACCTTCCATTTCATTGCAATTGATGCAATGGAAAAAACATTGCATCAATTAAAATTCCACCAAGTGGGACTGTAATCAAGAAAAAAGACAGTGGATGGGAAAACTACATAAAAATGCTAAGAAAATTACACAATTGGACAAATTTTTCTCTTTGGATGTGAGAAGAAAAAAAAAAACAAATAAGAAAAAGGAAAAAAAAAAAGGAAAGAAATAAAGAATAAAAAAAATTGAGCATGTCCATTAAAGTTTCATTTTACCTTGCACCTTATTCTGAGCCTCCTTTACCCAAGATCAGTAAATAAAGTCAAGAACAAGTGGAAAAAATGGAAGATGCGCTATGCATGCACCTGTAAGTATAGCCATTTTCTGCAGAGTAAGAAACAGCTGTGACAATGCACATGCATTTTAGTCATTGAACAGTAAATATAAAAAATGCTGGTAGAGCAACATCAAGTCTAGGAGAAAGATTTAACTAAAGCAAGAATAGAACAGATCTTGAACTGACATGGATAAAGCCTGCTATTTTAAAACTCTGGCCACATGTCTACAATAACTAAGAAAACTGAAGCTATCTGTGCCAAGGTGAATACAATGTCAACATCGCTTCTTCATGTCTCGTAATTCCTTCAAAGCCTGTGAAAAGATAGATCCATACAAGAACTGCTTATGTGTTGATAATTATGTTGTTGTAATGACTAGAGGTACCTTAAAGCAGTGCATTTTTGGAACTCTGATATTGTCATGCAATTTAAATGATTGCTGCAGTGAAACTTTGGTAGCTGAATTAAACCTGGATATTTACTGTGGCTTCATCTTCATGACTATCATTAACTGCATAAGTAACAAAGGCTGATTTCTAAAGGAATTTATGTATGACTCCTACTAAATCTGAGATTTACAAAACTTTAAAAATGCTATGTTTGCCTTCTTAGGCTGCTGAATGTCAGAACTCCCTTCTTGTAGTTTGTCAGCAAGATTTGATTTGGAATTTATTCTTATTTCATTCCAAGATTTCAGATGCAGCACCAGCAAATGCACACCGAAGGACAGGATCCTTCTCCTCTGCAGGATTCTCAAAAGGGTTTGGAGCTCTAGCTCTAGGGGTGTGTCCCTGTTGCAATCAGTAGATCTTTACTGCTGATAAGAGGCAAAACATATAGATGTGGTGCTTAGAAATATGGCTTAGCACTGAACTCAGTATGAGTTAGGTTAATGGTTGGACTAGGTGATCTTAAAGGTTCTTCCAACCAGAACGATTCTGTCATTCTGTGAAAACAAGTTAATCTCTTCATTTTGACTGGAAGGGCTCACTCACTTCTTTAGAGCTTTTGCCATTATTTGTGTAACACTTTTCTGGTCGAAGAATAAGAAAGTGTAGGAGCTAAGGGCTGTTGTGTAAGCAGCATGAAGTGCCTGGTCTGGGTAACAGACAGAGCCTTGCTGACACAAGCACCCATCTAGATCAGTGGAACAAAAACACCAGAAAAGAGTTTTCAGTTGACCTGGTCCAGCTCATCATCAGGCTTCCCTTTTCTCTGCTCAGAAGAGTCATGCATCTTAGAGAATTAACAGAAAAGTTTATCCGCTCTAGCAGCAGAACCCTGGATAATATGAAAGGAAAGTTTTGCACATTTAATTTACCACTCTGCTGATGGCTTTTCATGCATCAGTTTGGTCCCTGCTTATAGCAGGTTAACATATTGGTACATGCTTACTTCTACACGGGCTTTCAACAGTGTTGAAATGATGTTTTGTTTTGCAAATTTTATAAAATCAAAACTACATCTTTCTGTTATGTAAGATTTCGGGTTAGACTGAGGCATCCTTTGAATCTCTTGTTCAAATTTATCTATGCATTTCAACACTGAAAAGCATTCTGAACATCAGCCAGAAAGAGTAAGTCTTCCAATGTTTGTTTTCATCATGACCAAAAATATTGCCAATGACACACAGTATTTAACTAGAAGCAGATGGAAATAGAAGTATCAATTGACAATGCAGTAGTAAAGGTACCAGATGATTGAAGCTATCATTGAATTTTGCCTGTGTTACTCATAGGCACTTCGCAAAAAAGTCCGTATTATTAACTTAATTCTGCAAATGGGGAAACAAACAGCAGTACAGCACATCAAAGGGAGAACCAAATATACCTCTTAATCTTTTCACTGTTCAGTGTAAGTAAATGGTACTTATTTGTGAAAATTTAAAACTCTGTCCTCAATGTACAGCGGTGGTACAGACCTTGCTAGAAAGGAGATCATCATGGTAAAGATAAATTTATGTCTTGGTAGGTTGCTTTCTTTTCATATCAAAAAAATCAAAACTACATATTTCTGTGGCTAATCAAAAAGCCACGGCATTCACTGTGGATCTACTTCACAAAAATACTTAAGCACACATTTTTGTGGGGTCAAGATACACTTAATAAGGTTTTCCATTTCAGAACAAACCCTGCTTTTTTCTGCATCTGAAGAAATGTAAGCATTCCACATGGCTGCAGAGCCTGCACAGGGAGAAAGGAGTATGCCAGCAGCAGGCAGAAAGTAGATTTTGTTCTTAGTTTCAATTCAGATTATGAGTATTAACTCAATGTTTTACAGGCTTTTGCTAGATATATCATAAGAAGCATCTGTAAGCATCTTTGTACTCTTTCCTCCTCCAGCTCTGCTAGGACTGCCAAGGTCATCCAGGTCTTACCTGTCTTAGTAAACAATAAAGCTCTCAATAAAGCTGAGATCCTCCTACTTTAAGTCACCTTTATCCATGCAAGGACTAGAAACCGTGGCTTGACAACATTTTTAGACCAGCCATTTATTGGTAAATAAAGAAGAGTTTAGATTAGCTCATGTCTTACAGGAATATAAACATTGCTACACATAATAATATTCACAATTCGATTCATGATATTTTATTATTTTTATTTTAAATAATTAAATAAACACATATACAAATTCTACATAGGTGTCTGCTTAGCTATTTCTGAACTGAAACATGAGAGCTTGGAGTGGCTTGTTGGACCATTTCCTGCCCTCAGGCTTGTAAGAGAAATTCTGTCCCTGCCTTTTGTCATTAAGGTTGAGAAGTGGTAGAATGTATGTGATTTAGCAGCTCTAGGTGATGCCATGCAGATTGTAACAGCATTTTAAGCAAGAATTCAGGAGCAATATGATGCAATTCCATTTTCTGTTTGGAAATGGGAAGACTGAAGTTAAATCTGGCTCAGTAAATTGTTGCCACCTTTGTTAGGACTTACATTTATTTCTAGTTCTTCTTTATAGTGCATAACTGAGACCACTTACCAATCTAAAAAGGAGAAAAAGCTAAAACTTTCAAAGATTGTGTAAGATCCTCTAAAGCTATTTTGTGTCCTATAAAGCACTGGTATGAAGTGCTACTTGATGTACTTGGTGCAGCCCCCCTACGGCTTTGTGTGGGTACTTCCTTAGGTGGTAAATCCAGGACTCAGCTTGCACTTGGAAACAATTCTGACTCAAAATAATTGGTAGGTAAGTAACCCCTCTGTGATGAAAATGTTAAAAAGATGTAGCATACTAAGCCAAATTTGGGAAGTATCACATGGGAAATCTGGAGCTGCTTTACTGAAGTGAATGGAGTTCCTCTGGTGGTCAATTTTCTGACATCTAGGCAATCTTGGTAATTAAGATTGTTTAAATAAAAATGTGGGTGCTTTGAGGCGAAGAGACCTTTCTTATTATGGAGCTAGAATGAAACTCCCTTCCAACAAAGTGAAAATCTAAATCCCTAAGATTGTAAAAAATTTATATCCTCACACTTGCTGTGGGAATAGCTTTTCCTCTTGAAAAGGTATGTGAATAAATCTGAGGCTTTTAAGGGAAAAATTCTGAAGCACCCAGAGAGCTACATTAGTGCAAGCAAGAAGTGTCCCAGGATAAATCAAATGCTTGTTCTTCAGAAGAAATGCAAGCAAGTCTTTGTTCCCTCTTTCCTGTCAGGGAAAGTTATGTCCCAGCTGTGTCTCAACAGCTCACAAGGAGGAATAAGATGTCACAATTTTGTCTGATTAAATGTTGGATCCTGCTTATCCATTTGCATCCACAGCTGATCTAAGCTGACTGTAAAGCACCTCTGTTAAGAGTGATTTGGATAGCCTAATGATCTTATATTTAAATGCTGCTTATGTCTGCTACTATTTTTATTCCATTTGAAGCACAGATATTTGTGCAAAATTACTTAGAACTTATTTGTCTAACTTATCTGACACAGCAAATTCCAGATGCAGATGGAAGGGAGATCTTACCAGTGTTTCTGTGCATCCCTTAATGGATTGCAGGGACAGCTTGTAGCCTTCCCCAATAACTCTGCTGTTCCCCTTCCCTGCTTATCAACTCTGAGGAAGAAACAGTAAATTGGTGTTTACCCCAAATCCCAGAGTAGCCTACAGGCTTTTTCCCACTTCAGTGGTTTGTAGTCAACTACAGTGCCTAAGCAAAATTTTTGATACATTAATCTAATCTGCTGATTTGTTTAAGCATTGATTGTATTAAGATGTAGGACAGAAGATAGTAATGAGAAGTCCCCAGGAATGAAGGAACTCCTTCCCTTGGGCATCTGTAGCTGTACCAGGGATGCTAGAGGAACAGTGCACAGCAAGGGAATAAACCTGTTTAATCACAACATGGAAGTGTTGGCCTCCATTGAGGTTTGGATTAGCCTCTTGGGATTTATATAAAAAGTCTTTTAATAGTAAAACATTGGAAATGTAACTGTTACATGTTATCCATAAAAAGATTCTGGATGAGGAATACTGTAAAATGCAAGCTGAGTACCTCACTAGCCACTTGAACATGAGAAAGGGAATATTATGTTCTCCCAGTTTGTCCTCCAAGGAAAATTTTTACCAGTTTTTGCCTTCCAAGACTTTCTTACACGTACCTTAATTTGACATGCTGTGTGGTAATTAAATATCACCTGGCATGAAAAAATAAAGGGGAAAAATTATAAAATCAACATTACTTGAGAAGATCAACTCTGGCTGGTTTTTGAGCTCAGGCAGATGTCTTCTTTTCCAGTTCTGTTTATTGCTGAATTGTCACTAATATAGTACTTAAGTTTTGCCATGGAAGCTCATATTTTATTTCCTATCATAATCAGTATTGTTTGGTTGTCTTACCTCTAAAGCCTTTCTAGTCTTTGCTTACAGATTAAGGTTGCCTATAGTCTTGGAAGTAAAACTTTTTCAGGACTGGAAAAGGAAGCAAAGTTAAGATTAAATAAAATGAAATAGTTTTCTAAAATGTGGACTTTTCAGTAAAGTAAGAAACTATGCATTATCTTACTGAATGACTTCCATTTAACCACTTTTCCTACAAAGACAAAAAAATGTAATTTCTGTGACTCCAAAATAGTAAAGTTTGGAGAGGAGAAATGGCAAACATATTTCTGCAACTAATATTGGATGAATTGGTGTATACTGGTGCAGTATACTTTTTTTTTTTTCTATCAATTGAGTATGATTATTTAAAGATATGTTTATGAAATCTCAAGACTGAGAATACAGTTTCACAATTATAAAACCCATGTTATAGGGTTTTATAAATACAAGGCTGTAAACCATTTTAATTCAGAAGGGTGAAAGCTTGTTTTACAAGCTAAATTAAATAGACTGCTGCTGAGGGCATCTATTTGCTTATAGCAGAAAAGCAAGGATTGTCACTTGTGATGTTAGCACATAACACACAATAAGTTTTTTGTAATATTTTGTAAGCTATTTGTAGTGCTGTGTTTGGCCCTAGCTGTTGTACCATAAACATATGAAGACCCTACAACTTCACATAGTTAAAGCCGAAATAGTTAGGCTGCAAAATGGCAACCTCCAAATAATTTAGCTAAAACCTTCCATTTAATTTAGCTTATTTGGGTCATGAACTTGCCTGTGTACGATCAGCACAGAAATTTGTCTTTAAGCAAATTCTGAATAAAAATGAAAAGAATGAAAAAGAAACAAATGGTTGTGGAGAACACCCATCCAGTAGTGTGGAGCAGTAGTAACAAGTAGTGAGTAGAGGTGACCATGGGAGTAGTGTGGCTGACAGATCTTGCAGCAGGTAAAACAATGCAAAGGTGTGAAGTTTTTAATAACCTAGAGGAACAGTTTTATTTCATCCTTTGTCTTAAGGAGTCTTTTAACAGAGAGACATTTTATAATGTTGAAAGCTAAGACTGATACAAGATGCTGCGTAAGTAGAAGTAGTTTCTGGGATTTATATTTTTTTTCTGACAGAAGCTGCAGCATAGAGAACTGCCTTATGGAGAGTGATTTCTTCAGCTTTCTTTCTACCACCAAGAAAGCTTCATGCTGAGCATTTAGATTGGAGACAGATCAAAATGCAGATGCTTTATTTGGTTACCTTAATAGCTTAATAGGCTTTACGGATTATTACTGTCACAAGCCTTATTGAGCTTATAAAATTGTAATGTATTTGCTCTTAGATCTAAATTATGAGCTCAGTCCCAAACTTACTTGCATGACCCCCTCATCAAGTTGCCTGATATAGTGCCATTAATCTTCAAGGGTCTGCATGGTCACTATCCTTTGCTTTCAAAAATACAATACAAGACAAGAAAGTGCAAGAAGCTCCCAAGGAGCCAGTTACACCATAAAACTACGATGTTGCACTCCCCTTGACCCCTTCCCAAGGATTTTTGGCCCATTTACATTCATTATTTAGCTAAACAAAAAGCAAATGGATTGTATGTGGTAGATAATAACTGAAACAGTATTCACTTGAGAACTGTGGGCGTGGGTGACATGGATGATAAGTGGAGTTCTCAGCTAGAGCAGGCACAGCACAGGAGTTTGTTCACCTATATGAGTGTTGTGCTACCACGTCTCTTCAGCTGCATCTGAATTCAGAAAACCAGCCCCACACAAGCAGGCATGGATCTACTCAAAGATAAATCTCCTCTAGTTTGCATGGCTTTCCCAGATTAAGTTACACTTCCTCTATCTCTTAAACTGCTGGGTGCTCATCCTGTTGGTTATCACAAGGTTTTCAAGCTTTGCTTTTTGCTTTTCCTTCTGATGTTGGTCTTTTAATAATAGACCAAGTCTCCTTGACCATTAAGCTGACATTAATTCTGCCTCTATACTGTCATCCATGGTCCAAAATTGATGCTGGTGGGAATCTTACCATATGACTACATTTCTGGCTACTATAGCTGTAGCCCTGAGAACATCTGTGGGGTTACTTGAAAGGGTGTAATGAGTTACTTATGGAAACTATGTAAAGCCTGATGATTCCTCAGTGGCAGGCTGAATTGCTATTCTTGACATTGACAATGGTCTGTCATCTAGCTATTTCGATAGCCTTTTCCTCCAGATGTTTCTTGCCTTCAGTGATGTAGTTCAGGGGAGAGATAATGACCAACTACTGCGAGCATTTCTGGCCCAAGTAGCATAAATGTGTACTTTTGGAAAGAACAGACAGGAGTTATAATTGCTTCTCACCATGACACCTACTCAAAACTGAGCCTGTTTCATATGCAGCAGGCAAATGCAATGCTATCCAAGTTTTTTTGAGTAGTTCTGTTATTCTCTTGCAGAGAAATGAGATTTGTACTGCATGCCATTTTCCATTTCTGGTATTAAAATTTGTCAGATATTTCTAACCACAGCAAAGGTCATATATAACTTTTAGTCCTGAGGTCAGTGACAGACCTTACAGAGAACCTGGCAGTTTTAAAGCATAATCCAAGACAAGACAGTAAATATTTTAGTCATATAGACCTTATAAAAAGAAAAAGAAATGGAAAGCAAGACTGGCTCAGAAAGTGTTGAGAAAAGCAAACTCAACAAATGGTCCTTCTTCTGAGAATATTTGACAAGCAGACTGGAACCAGACTAAGAATTCTGAATCAAATCTTTCATGCAAGAGATTCTGAAACCTTGTTCGTTAAGTATGTGGAATGGGGTTATTCCTGTTTAGCATCCCAGAATTGTGATTATCTTTAAAGGACTTGAAAATGGCATAGGAAAAGTTCCTTTTTTTGTTGATTTGCAAGAGTGAGTCACCTACTACTTAAAACTGAAGTTTCAGTAAGACAAATGTAAGAAGCAGCAGCTATCAGGAAGCAAATACCTTCTACCCTTTACTTTTTTTAAGGAACCCTTAATCTTGTGTGGTCATATTTTTGCTGATACCTTGGGGAAGATAGATACAAGAATATGGGATATACTCTATAAGATCAAGATCTGCTTCTCACTGTGTGCCAGACTAGCTCTTACTTGGAACCACACCACTACTATCAGCCTTTTGGTGCAGCAATGAAACTTTAATTTGTTTAATTGTAGTGAATGGTTTATGTCAATCTGTGTTTACTAGGTTGTCTTCACAAGGATAAAGCAGCAAAAATATATATATTTGTAAATTAAACTGAGGTTTGTCTTCATGGTTTAGTTTTCTCTAGAAATCAGAAGAACACGTAGATACTATACACTAGGCATTAGTTTGCAAAAGATACAAATTAGGCAAATACAGAGGAGATAAATGACATAGCAGATGAAATACTTTCTGTCGTCAGAAAAAAGCGACTTGTAAAATTTATATCTCAGAGCCATATTTCTCTTCAACTAATGAAAGAAAGGAGTGCATGAACTAAGAAAAAAAGTACTTTTCAAAAGAAGTCAGGCACATATACATCAAAATAAACTCTGAGGTTCCTTAAGGACAGAAAACAAAGTGCAGAAATTATTCTAATTCTCCTTTCTCCATAGGAGTTCATATTGCAAGAGATAAAATGCCTGAAATAACTACACAAAATAGTGCTCTGGTTCCCAGTAGGAGGAATTAAATGAAAAATCGATAATGAAAGATCTGCTGCAAAGACCTTAAATCACTCTGTTTCGATTCAATAGCAAGCAGGGTATTGCTATAGGGAATTCCTAATGTAGTGATGACAGTGGAGAAATTTCTCTTTTGGAATAAAATGTA
Organism: Chaetura pelagica; assembly: GCF_000747805.2. NCBI lineage: Eukaryota > Metazoa > Chordata > Aves > Apodiformes > Apodidae > Chaetura > Chaetura pelagica. Next base: position 1,840,568 of record NW_009952441.1, on the reverse strand, counting down.
TATAAGCAGAATCCAAATTGCCACATCAGACTTTCACAACTGTGTGTGGAACCTGACTTCTTTTTGCAGAACTTGTGATGGAAGTGACTTGCTTTTGTTTGTTTGGGACATTGCGAGTTACGTGTCTTTGTTATTCTGAGTTATTTAATTGTCATTAGGTCTAAGAGATTGATTGTTTTTCTATTACTACTTTCTTCTCTGTACTTAAGTCACGCAAGTTGGTTTGTTGGCTGTTCTTTCCTCATCCAGGAGGGCATAGTTAACTTGCTCCACAAACGTTTCATATACATGATTTTCATATAAAAAGATATAATGTTAGATCTCAGGATTAATTTTCCATGTCAAGTCATAGTTGAAAATATTTAACCAATGTGTTTAAATTTCCCTGGAAGATTTCTGTCCCAGGTTTCCAAGAACTAAATGACACAAGTTCAGCACCTTCTCCCAAAAATCAACGGTCAGAATTCAATCTGTCCCTGGCTGCTTTTTGGACACAAGAGAAGGGCTTTGTAAGACAGAATTTTCAGGCTGTCAGTATAACAGGATAGATAAGAGAAAAGCACCCCCACTTTCTTCACGCTTGCAGAAGTTTGTACTTGCTATGTTTCAGCACCATTTTTGTCTTTTTTAGTTTTGAATGTCTTGACTTCTTTTCATCCAAAATACTTCTTCATTTCCTGTGATCTGAAGCAAAGGGTGAGGAATGAATATATGTAGCTCCTCCACAGGACAGAGACGAGCTGGGAGAGAGATTTTTCCAGAGGCCATACAAAAACTTATTCTCTGCGCTGGCTTTCAGGTCCAAAGTCTTTGGTGAAATTATCCCCATGCACGTCTGTTCTTTGCTTTTCTCCTCCTTTGCCCAGAAGATTGCTATGCAGTAGCAGTGCTGCAAGATATTCTGTTAGTTGACCAAAATCTGCTATCACCTGGGACAATTTGGCAGTTCCTTGTTTCACAGATGGCACTATTAATCCAGCAGACAAGAGCAGCTCTTTTTTATTCCCAACGTGACCAAGCTTTCAGATAGAAATGAGGCATGAAAAGGTTTTCACCCCCTTACAGTTCCTACTTTGCCATCCTTCATCAAGCTCAGTGATTAGTTGATAGCTTTGCCCTTAGTTGCCTGTGGCTCTGAACATGGTGAGGGCCCAGAGTGAAAGCAGTGACAGCTGTGTAGGGTGGTTGAGCCACAGAGTGACTGCTCTGCTGCTGTGTAAAGCTGCTCTGGGTGCTGCTTATGAGTAGCCAGGCAGTCCTTTATCTACAAGAAGCAGTGGCACAACTTACTGTAATGTGCCATAGCATTAAGAAAGCTGTTTCAAACATTTGTGGCTTGTTTCTTTTTGTTGTTTTCTTACTGGCTATCACAGTGAGAGCTGACTAACATAGGTGGAACATGAAGTTAGTTAAATATTTTTTCCAAAAATATTCCGGCAACTGGTATTTTTGGAGGAGTCAAACTCTCCAAATCCCCAGCCCAGTCTGATCTTGCTTGTAAGCATAAGCAACTGGATCTAGAGCCAGCAGTCTTTCCAGCTCTGGTCACTGCAGTGTTGCATGGCAGCGATATGTGACTTTAAACTACACCAAGGTCTTAAAATTTTTGCATCTGGCTGTGTGCTGGATGAATCTCCAGGCTGAGCTGGCAAAGTCCTGGCAATCCACAGGATGGAGGAAGAGCCTGAATGTGTGACTGAAAAAGCCCTTGTCAGGCAAGGTGTGGGAGAAAGTGTGAAATAGGAGCATCTCCTAAGGGTGAACGTAGATAAAACCTCAGCTTAAAAAACAGGCAGTGACATCCAGAGAGGAAGAGACTTTTTATTTAGTAGCATGTGGTATCTAGTGTTTTAGTAATTCTAATAGCTGCCAATTCAGGAGGATCTGTCAATAGACCCCGAGGGTAGAAAACATTAATATTGCAAAATACATCTTGTATTTTCACTGTATTTTGCTTTATATGTAACAAATTATGAGACTGGCACCTTGCTTCAGTTGTGGTGTGAAATGAATACCACATCTCTTCCTGCATGGTCAGCCAGATCCTGCTCTCAATTAATTTAGTTTTATGCTAATCCCATGGAATTAATACACAGTGGTGTGAAATCAGCTTTGAGCCAGTTCTTTTCTGTTCTTTTGATCTGCTGGAGGTTTTCCATGCCAGTGTCCTTTGTACTTGTTATTTCTTTACTTATGCTAAGGTTGTAATTTTACCTGACCTTCTTTATTTTTGTTGTGTGACTGCTGAATCTCTATGAACCAGAAATATATATATATATGATACTTCAGATTTAACTAGAATACTGAAAAACATGAATGGTTTGAGAGGATATTTCTGTGATTATATATAAGGGAGTTCAGTTTGAAAATGGAACAGTTATCAGGAATTAGACAGTGACAGTCCTAATGATTCTTTCCCACTCAAAAAGCATAGTTTTGAATTAAATAATAATAATAATAAAAAGGAAAAAAAAAAAGAAAAAAAAAAACAAAAAAAAAACACCAAAAAACCCCCCACTCTTCAGATACTGCCATAGACATCCACAGCAGGACTACAGAAATACAATTTATGAAGCATATTAAAAATGTATCTGCACGGAGATAGCGTTAGGAAAATTGCCACTGAAACAAACATGAGGCAGACAGACTAAGGCAGTTTTTAATGTGTTTCTTCTCATTCTGGCCACACAACATTTTACTAATGGAAAGATGATATTTCAATAATCTACTACAGTTCTCTTTGACTGCTGTGGCCAGCATTGTAAGCAGAAAATCTGGTTAACAGAAAAGATCATATATAGAACACAATGTAATAAAAAGTGGCTTAAAATAATGAAATCCTGATTGGAGCCTCACGAACTCCCATGAGAGAACCATTTTTGCTGACAATTTAGCTTGATAGAGACAGCAGTTTCCTGAAGTTCAAGTGAGTATTGTGACAAGAATCACATGTACATTGTTTACTGAAGTTTTTCCATGTTTGCAGAATGATTGAAGTGTCGTGAGAAAACAGAAACATGTGGATTAATAGCGATGGGAATTTTCTATAGAACCAAAAATTAGTTTAGGGATTCCTTCCAGACATCTTAAGACTGCAAAGCACATGATGATTTCTGGCCTACCTTACCTTAAGGTTTTATTTATATGATTAATTTAGTTGTATTAAAATTTTATCATAGGGAGCTAGGTTGTTCCCTCTTGAAGCAACCAGATTTTTGTAGATCTGCCAGTATGTGCATTACCTAAAAATGGGTATTTACATTGGGATGTCATTAAACCTAGAATGTAGCCATAGGAACTGCGATTTCACTATTAAATAATAAGCAAGTGTTTATACTGAAGCTCAGAAAGTATTCCTGTTTGTTTTAAAGGAAATCACACCCACCATATTTAGTTATGAGGGCCTAGCATTGCTATGGAAGTCCAAGTCTTGTTTTCATATCCCTTCTGTCATGGTGGCATTCTTTTACTTTTTAGACTGAAGAAAGTTTGGGTGGAGCTGTACAAGGCTGAAACCAGTGGGGTGAAACAGCCCTCTCATTGTTAAATGCAGGTTGTTACGATCACACCTCTTAATGAAGCAGGCAGCTAAAAATTGTAGGAGCATCCATCTGAGGTAAAAAGGTATGCCAGTCCCTGTAACAGAAGCATTCGTCGTGGACTGGGTTGCTGTGGGTGTTGTGTAGCATGCCTGCCAAAGAGATAGAAGGAAAAAAGGCAGCAGGGAGGTCCAAAATATGATAAAAGAAGCACAGGTTCTGGGAGAAAACCTGTAAGAGGAAAACATAGGGGCAGACTGAGCACTTGAGGAGCAACTGCTGGGAGAACATAGGCTTACATCTGGGGGTTAAGGGCATGTTCTCTGCTTCTAACCCCCACGGTGCTTAATAAACCACACCTCAGGTTTTTCTGCAGGGGAATGGTTTTACACAAAAGATGGATTGAGGTACACTTTACAATGAAAGACCTTGCAGATTGTGATTTTGAATGGTGTCCAAAATAACATATCTCAGCAGCAGTCTCTGGGAAATCTCATGATTTGCCATGAAGTTCACTTGGCAGCTTGGAGGTAAAGAAATGCTTTTGTCCTGGTCTGTAAAAAAGAAACAAAGGTGGAAGGAAGATATGAGCCTAAGATAGCTGCCTAGATTACCATCCTCACTACTTGACTATAAACTCCTTCAGGCTTTCTTGTAGCAATTGTCTCCTACTATGTCCTTCCATGATTCAGCCCTCCCTAACTCCACAATATCTGTTTCACGTAATGACTTATTCTCTTTGATCACAGTGGGAACTGCCCTTGGACCTGTAGGCTTACCTTAATTTTGGGAAGCTGTTCTGGGAGGGCCAGGTTTTGCAGAGGAAAGCAATTTAGCCACTGCTCCTGCATTATGTGTGGCAACGGGTTGCCTGCCAGCATCTGGTTTGTGGCCACAGAGACAAAGCAATGGTATGAAAGGTAGTGTAAAATAGCAGACTGATGAAGGAAGGTGAGCACAAAGATTTTTGGTCCATCCTTTAGGACATAATGTAGGACATAATCACCAAATGAGGTGTCCAAACACAGAGTGCCAAAATGGGAGAGATCTGATTTAAATTCTTAGTGTTGTAACACTGCATTTAGAAACAATGCCATTCAGGCCTTTCTGCATCAGTTTCAACTCTAAAGGATTTTGGAGTAATCTGACACGTGCATGCTTTTTCAGAATACATGCCTGGTTGTCTCCAGAAACCCAGCATACAGGGAATCTCTTGACTTCAGAGCCACAGATCTTTTCTCTCATCTTACTGCAAAGAACATGGTAGAAAAATTGTTAAAAGGCAGGAGGAATCAGAGCAAGACAGAAGCTAATGTAGTCCTTTTTTCTTCACCTGATACAAAGAAAACAAGTTGGTTTGCTTTATGATTGTAGATTAAATTTGGAATTTGGGCTTGCTTTTCTGTTCACAACTCTATCACACTTCCTGGCAGTACAGTGCTGGTGTCCTACGTCCAGGCTGTTCTGTAAAATTTCTATTTCTTCTTAATACTTTTTCTCCCTATCAATTCTTACACCCAAGCCAGGTTTAAGACAAACCCTTAGATGGCATTTGCATGTTCCAGGTGATCAGATATTCTAGAAGTCAGTGATAAAAATAGCTGAAAATGTTTATATGAAGGATGAATAGGAGGCATATTATATTCAATGTCAGTTATAAAGCCACTGAGCCTGAAATACTTTTGAATCAAATATGCAAAATTAAGGTGTTTGCTTTTAGCAGTGCTTCATTTTGCCTCAGACTTAATGTCTAGTTTTCCATTTTAAAACTGAGAAAGTTTAATATGGTCCAGTTAGTAGATGAATGAAAAACTGAAGATATCTTTTAATCATTTTTTCTTTTACAATGCTGAAGAATCAGCCTAACATTCTGTTGGATGTAAAAATGCCAGTGTCTTGTGTGCTTTGATTGTTTTTTATGTAATCTTGTAAACCCATAGTCTCACTCTTGTTAGATAAATAAATAGTCCAAAAATTAATTTTAAAAAATGGTTTTGTAGCTGACAAAACATTGCAAGAGTAACATTTTGATGTTTTACCTGTACTATAGTTCCATGAGATGCTGCTCTTAGAGGGTTCTACTTCGTATCTCATTGCAATGAACATGTATGTTATGCTCAGTAAAAGATGCAAAACCCAAAGATCAAAGTTAATTGCTGAAGAGAAGGCAGTCTTACCCAGTATCCTGCCCCTAAGGCAATCAGTCCCCTTAATCAGAACAAAGTTCTTTACAAATAGTGTCTCTGTTCCTAGTTTACAGATCGGGAAATGGAGGAACAGAAGCCATCTGCTAGATTTTGGATTATTCCAGTGGAAGAGCATTTTATTTTTTGAAGCACAGTTATTTGAAATGTTTGAACTTTACACATCATCCTAACTGGTTTGGTGATGCTTTCCTTTCTCCCTGATCCCTATTCTGTAAAATATATTAGGTAGACCCCTTTAAAAGTTACTACTCTTTCATGAAAAAGGTGGTCGCACAGGATAGCTGCGGCAAGCCAAGGGTTTCCCATTGTCTCATGTAGGGGCCAGTGTTTTATGTTCTATACTCAATCCTCTTCTGACACTGTTGGAAACATCAACGATTAGCAACTCTCAGCTAGCTTTCCCAATATCATTCATTATTTTATATGCCCCTCTCACATTTGGTTATATTCTTCTTGCAGTCCCTCTCCTCAGAGCTAGATCTGACATGAGTTTCTGCCGACTGACAGTCAAGTTGGCAGACATCTTGGTAACCTGAAGGAGAAAAGCAGCTATGAAATAAGACAGAGAAGTGAGCAGAGCTTGGTGGAACAGGAACCTGACCAGAGCAGCTGAGGATGCACCGGTGCAGCTTTTCCTCCCTACAGGCTGTGCAGGGGGGGGTCTTCTGTGTAGCTGTAGCTGCCTAAGTCCTTCAGGATCTCCAGGATACTGGAGGAGGAAAGGCAGTGAAACTGCAGTGTTTTGCCCTTGTGAATCCTCTGCAATGTACAGACAACTTACTGCAATGAGATTTATTGGGCAGTTGCAAATCAGCATAGCATCAGCAAGCAATAAGATTTGTCCAACACTCTACTGCTGGGAATTATTGTTACTATCTTTAAGGCAAACTCAAAAACCTCCATAATCTGTAGCAGATCCTATGTGTATTTAGGTAAGAAGTCCTAGAAAGTACTTTTTTGCTGACTTCTTACTAAGCCATTCAGGTTTGATTGAGCAGTAAGAAATGAAGAGCAGTCATCTCCTGTCAATAGTCTCTATGGTGTACATGGAGTTCAGGTGAACATATTCCCAGCTGCCTGCCCAGTATTTGCAGTTTGTTTCATGGGTGATTTTAATTCATATTTCAACTTTTGAGAACTTAATCTTGGAGCACTCACTACTTCTTTCCCATGTAACACTGTTGCTGAAATACCAACATATTAAACATTTTAAATCCAGATAAGTCACATAAATCCATACTGACATACTTAAAATGTTACTTTTGAACAAATGTTTTGTGTGTGTGAGTACCTGATGACCTGACTGGTCTGAGTACCTAAATATAGGTTTGGGGTTTGTGGGTTTTCTTTAAAGATTCTTTTGTCCCCCTCAAATTTACATAGATGTACAGAGCTATGGTGTTAATATTTATAATCTAAAAAAAAATAGCAAAAGGTGACTTCATTGACAAGTCTTGAAATGAGGATAAGAGGACAACTTAAAACTGTATAATTACTTCTGACACTAAAGTGATTAAAAACTCATCAGGTATTAAAGCTTGAGCTATTACATTGCCATTCTAAGCCAAAGATATCTGACTTTAAGAAAGTTCAGGGAAGGTAAGAGACATGTGGGTGGATTCTGACTTTCTTACACATGTTGAGTAACTAAATATCATCCTACAGCCTGGCTGGAAGAGTCCTCTATTTCCTGTAATAGTATGCATAAAAATCTTGAATTCAATCAGTTGACCTAACACTATTATGTGATTTAGCAACAATCCATTTGTCATTGCTTGAATTAGCTAGGCTGCACCTCTTATGAATGTTTGTGAGGATGTGTGTGCACATTGGGTAATTGCATGAACAAACTGGCATAAATGAGGCAGATGATCTGAATGAACCCAGTTGTAGCCCAGGACTTTTAAAGTATTATCTTAAATGAAAAAATTTATAAAGTGTCTGAATACTAAATGTTTCTACAAGGGAAAAATTGTATTTTGCCATGCAATGTGTGATGCCCAAATTACATTGCAGTGAACATGCAAATGCAAAATTCACTGTAACCAATACGAAAATAATTTAATTTGCCATCCTAATAGGGACAAAACCAGAAACTTAGTATTTCACTGCCAACTATTTTAAGGTGTTATTGTTAATCCAGGCAATAATACCGACATTAGAAGTATTTAGTATCATTGCATTGTCAAACCATCATTTATATTCCTGTTATTAAAACTGTGTAGACATTTCTGCCTTGAAATTCTATTTATATCCCAGTCTTGAACAATTCTAGAATGTAATTTGACTGGCAAGTGAAGCACAGAAACAACTGCCCTACTAACCATGTGTGGAAAAAACAGTTTTAAAAATCTGTTTCACTGTGTTCCATTCTCTAATTACACAGAATTAAATTATTTCAGATGTGGTTTTCTCTTTTATTTCCTTAACATATATACAAAATGCATTTTGTTATTCTTTCTTCTTATAACGTGATTACCCTCTGCAAATTAAATTATGTGGTACAAATTATCATCTGGTTGTTCTTATATATTTGTAGAACTTCATCCCATTCCATTTCAAGCAAATAACAGTATTTCCTTCAGGATTAATTTTTTTTTTTCTATAGGAATGCCCTCATATTAAGCCTAGAGTATGCTCAATATTTTTGACACATGCAACATACTCTTTACTCCACTCTCCACTTGGGCATAAGAAAAGTCACATTCTCACAAACTTTATTTCTCTAAGTATAACCACTCATCTTTGGGTCTACATTGTCCTCTATTACTTCTCTGCAGACAAAAAGAACTTTCTCTGGTTTGTCCTCGTTGCTTTTTTGAAAATTCGACTGCAAGATAAATTTTCCCTCTCATGAAGGTCCCTCAAACCTTGCACAAATAAAGCATGGATTTGCAAGTGTGTGTATGGATTTGTTTCTGAAAGAGCATGTGTACGTATGCTATATTTATATATACATATTATGCAAAAAAATTTCCAAGATTCACACAATATTTTATTGACATTATAGAGCACAGATTTTTAGTTTTTCCCCCTTTTCTTTCTACTCCATTAAAAGTTCTTTCTGTGATGGTTGTCTTCAATAGAGGTGTAAAACTTTCTTTTTTTCTGACTAATTCTCACATCAGAGCAGTCAAGTTCAGGTAGCTCCTTTATCAGAAAATCCATGCAGAGTCTCATTTTCTTTCTTGTCAGAACAGTATGTGCCATGTTGCCTGCCCTTGACAAAGGCTGCCAGTTTGGGCTAAATGGCCATATGCTCTGAGTGGTTAAGCTGAAACTTGGGGGAGGGGGTTTGTTGTTGTGTTTGTTTGTTTTTGGTTTTTTGTTGTTGTTGTTTGTTTTGGGGGGGGGGGTTATGTTTTGTTTTGGTTTTTTTCCACTTTTCATTGAACAGTTGGTCAGCCCTGAATTTCTTTTTGCTTCTTCTTTTTCAGCCCTCACTCAAACTGGTTGAGAGTACGGGGTTTACTCCCTGCATAATTTGTATGAAGCAAACATCATTATCTGCAGCCCAGCTGCAGGGTGCCTGAACTGACAACAGGACAACAGTTCCTGTCTGACAAACTAACAAGAATAAAGGACTCTTTCAACATTGCAGTGTGAATGTACTTTGATTTACTTGATCACTAGGATGCTCTCATTTAAGTGGTTCAAAAACCTATTACAACAGCATTCATAGGATCAGACATCTGTGGTGGTTTATTGCCTTTCCATTCTATGCATGCTCCATCTGACGCTTCTTTTTGTTCTTCTTCCCATTCATGCAGTCTGGCGACAAGGATGACCAAACACTGACGGTAGGCAGCAACTAGTATGTGCCTAAGCATTCATTTCTCAGGAGGGTGGTGAGACAAGCCTTACTTTAGTTTGGTGTACATCAGCATTTTTGGTAAATTACTGGGTTTTCCCTCCTGCCCCCCCACCCCCCTTCCTGTGCTGTTATAGAATTTAATTCCTTTATTTCCAGTGATAAAGCCGTGAATTAATATTCTTGTTCAGTTTCTATAGTTTTATATTTAGTATGACACCAAAGTTCAATCCATATGCCATGTTTATTGCAAAATACTATTTTCTTCAGGGTATTTTTTTCTTTATTTTTGTTTCAGGGTCTTACTAGTCACCAATCTGTTGGCTTTGATTATCCTTTTTTATGGAAACAAGCAGACAGCCATCCACAAGCAGTCTTACTCTATGGGGATATGCGAAATGCACCTATTATTGCATTAGACAATGTCATAGGGAAAAGAACCTCAGAATAAGTTTTCAGTTTCTTTAAAAGCATGTAAAAGATGCTTGTATGTTAGCTCCATTGCTGTAGGTGTCTGCACTGTCAAACCACTCTCACAATCTGTTTTTGTTATTAGTACTTAGTGGATTGAACCAAAGCAAGGTGCATGCTTCATTCTGACTGTGCTTTAGGATTTTGCCATTAGAGAAGGGGACTCTCTGCCTTCTCCATAATTTTGATAATTTGCATATTTGCAGTGTACTGAGGCAATAAAAATTAGAACTTACTTCAGGGGTTAACCACAAGACTCTACAAAGAAACAAATTACGAATTCTTCCTGATGCAAGTATGAGGTTTTTATTTTCTTAACATTTTAAGAATTTATGCAGACAAGGATTATTTTTCCCTGCTCTTTCCGGGAGCACTTGGAGACTAACGAGAAATCTGATGATCCATCCCCTTCAGAGAAATTGTTATGTTATACATATGGCAATACATATGTTATACATATGGCAATGTTTAATACAGTGTGTAGTTTAATACATTCTGCTGTGGGTGATGATTGAAAATGTTTCACTGTGTAGTGAGATTGAGATTAGTTCATAGTGTTTCAGACCTGTTTCCACACAACAAAATTCATTAAATTCTTTTCCTTATTTTTCCACCTAGACGAAGCCACGGCTCCAGCGGGGAGGAAGCTCTGCATCTCTCCACAATAGTCTCATGAGGAACAGCATCTTCCAGCTCATGATTCACACACTTGACCCACTCGCTGAAGGTAATCCTATTAATTTTTTGTTTTGCAAAAGCAAACAAATGCTTTTGTTTTCTGTTTTCCCATAAATTATTATTTTTTTGCACTTCTGTTGCTTTTTTTCAGTCTCTTCTGTATGTGTCTGAATTTTCTGAGGATGTTTTTTCTCTCTTATGGCATGGTACACGTGCTCCCACCAAGCCTTGGAATTTAGGAAATGTGCTTATTGTGGTGCTAACTAAAACTGAGCGTTTGGTCGATGAGTATCATAACTACTGTTTCACTTCACCTCTGATTTCAGCAGCAATTTAAAAGTTACAGAAGTCCTATGCTTTTTTACTTTGTAAAGGCTTTTGTTTTTCCTTTTTTCCTGGTTTTGATTTTAGTTCATTAGGGGAAAAAAAAAAACCAACAAATACAGGCCAAAGTGGTGGGTAGTTTGTTGTATGTAATATAAAAAAGAATGGGACACTGTTGGTTTGACTTTGGGTGGATTTAATGTAGACATTAGAAAAAAATCCATCTGTGTTATATGCATGTTAACAGTTTGGTTGCTTTATCCAAATGTGGTGTAATATTTTATTTTCTTTGAGAAATTAGCAAGGAGACCTTGATTGGTTTGATCTGAGAAGCTGGCCAGAAAACCAGAACTTCTTTGGAGTTATGGGGTGATTTGAATGTCAGCTTCTGGTATAGTTCAAAAAAAATCTAAGGCCAGGTCTTAATTTGATGAATGTGTCTGTCTGAAGGAACCTTCTTGCTGTAGTAATAAATGTCTTGAAAAATAGCACTTGTGAAGAAGTGTGAGGGACTTAAGAGACCTGCAGTGTTACTGACAGAACTTCCAAACTTCAGTGGTGATAAAGTGCATGTAGCACTTCCTTGCATTTAAATTCCTTTATGTTTCTTACTGCAACATTGTGCACAGCTTTTTAAGTTGCTCTGTGTCTGTTGGACAAGGCAAATCTACTTTCACATTTCCCTCTTCAAAAGCTGAATATGACATTAATTTTGTCAACACAATGGGCATTTTAGCCCTTGCATTCTCCACACCATTATTTATTTCTACTCTCTCGGGTTAATGCTACACTTTCACTGCCAAAGTCTGTTGCCTGTTAGAGTGGAGTTATCAACAGACTGTGTCCAATCTATTCCCATTCAATGCTGAAAAAGGGCATAAGAAATTTATTGCAGTTACGTGTTTGGCTTCCTTTATTTGCATCACTACAGCAGGTGAACAGGCTTTCTAACTGCTGCACCCAGCAAATCTCATCTTTTACCTATCTGGTAGCCAAGCATTCCACTCTACTAGAAGAAAAAAAGACTTCCAATCTCAATTTTTCATTTTTTAATTTTTCATTACAATCATTTCCAGTCCTCCTTTCAGGTAAAGCAAAGCTCCTGGTCTGTAGATCATTCTGTCGTGTCTCAACTAGTGCTAACACAAACAAAAATAACAATAATCTGAAGCAGTAGATATACTCCAACAAACAATTTTTTTAAAAAAAAAGAGAAGAATATCATGTTGGGAAGAGCCTGTTAGGAGGGACAGAACCTTTATGATGGATTGAACATCACAGTAAAGCTAGAAGTGTTGATTGGAGTTCAAAGTGGACCTAACAAAGCTTCAGAAATAACAGCAGCTCCAAGGTATTTTTCCATTGCCCAAACTTATTTCTCTTGTTTCCCAGACACAGCTTGTTCAGCGTTCAGACCTTTTGTCACTGCTTTTTCCCTGTAGCAAGGTTTCCCCCCTTTCCGACAGCATAGGGGAAAAAAAAAAAAAAAAAGTTTTTTAAATCAGAAATCCAATTTGGGAGTTGCAGAAGCACCCTGGACTTGCAAATTATATATTATAATTAAGTTTATCACTAATTCAGTGCTATTTTTCATTATGCCAGTAAAACACTTGAGATCAATGTGAATTGATAGAGATGGCTGCAACCGATAAATCTTATTTACATGAGGCCTGTAAAATTTTCTTCAGCATTTCTTTACTCATAATACTTTAATGTTTGTTTGGGTTTTTTCCTCTCCAAACTCTCACATTTGTCCTGGAATTAATATTCTCTAAAAAAAATTAATTATAAAGGTCTTGTGGCCTTTAATCAAGTGCAAGGCAGTAACCACCTCTACGTTTCATTGAAACTGACACAATTAGTTAAAATATACAAATGGACCAAAAAAACCAATCTACCTAAATCTGCATTAAATATTGTATTTTCATGCACAACTTTGATGAAGAAATGGCCAAGAAAAGAACTGTAAAATAGCCTGTGCATGTGCAAACATTGAAATAGTTAATATCAAAGGAGCTACTTTTCCCAATTTCCATAGACTTCACAAAATTCACATTTTAATTAATGAGAGCATGGAGTGCCAATATAGGAGTGCAACTCATTAAATATTTTTGCATATAGGACTCTGGTTTTGGTTTTTACAAATACACCCAGATGTGTAGGAGAAATGGGAAGAAAAAATCACCAACTTCCCTGTGACACATTATGGTGAGGCATCACATCATTTGTGAGCAGTCTTAGCTCTCAAGACCTTTTGCACTGCTGACAGTTGGGAAGGCAGATGGAAAGACTGTTGGATATCTCCACAGCAAATGCATGTTTCCTGAGTTTTTGAGCTTTCAAAGGTCCACATTCATTAATTTGTATTCAGATATTTCTGCAAACCTCCATAAAAGAAAAGATATTTTAATAATTTTATGTAAATACTGTGGCTGGTCAAGGTAGGTAATGCTATTTAACAAATTTGGATGGCATTTTTGCTTGTGTGGTAACAGATACAAGTACCTGCTGTATACAACATGAATTACCGGTTTGGCTTGATATGAATTTTACCTACCAAACTCTCACCATGTACTTGTGTTTTCATCTTCCTGTGTATAATGTACATTAAAAAATCAACTGGTGCATCATTACCTTTACCATTCTACCCAAGAAATTTTTTAAGCTATTTAAGTTAAGAATTAAAGTAAGGAGTAGTATTTAACAGAAGCGTCTGAGAAGTGCAGGCCATTGCTTTATAAACCAATCATCTGGGGGGGATGTAGATATGAAAAGGATTACCTGGTCTTCTCAAGCCCACATGGCTTTCTCCACGTCACACATGCTTTCCTAAAAAAAAAAAGAAAAAAAAAAAAAAAGGAGTGATTCATGTTAGTTTTGTGTAAGCAAAGGAAATTAGCTCAGTTGAATACATGTAAGGAAAAATGATGGTCCTGGTGCATGACCTGTGAGGTTAAAGGATTTCAATTAGTTAATGCAAGTGTTAATCGGGCTCAAAGCAGTATCAAAAAGAGGTTCTCAGCATTTTTCTATCCCATTTTAGTCAGCTTAGATAACCTCAATATTTCTGCCAGATCAGTGACTTAGATCCATAGGTCAAAAACATTGCACCATGTGTTCTGTTTACAGCAAAACAGTATACAAGAATATTACAAAGTGTCGATGTCGAAGGAAAAAAAGCAAAAAGCCTGTAAATCAAAGCTGACATATACACAGTACTCCTGCACAACTTACACTTGGGCATACTCCTTCTGTCCTCCTCCTTCTTGCATTTCCTCTTTCTCCATTTGCTACTCTTTCTTTTCCTCATACTGCATCTCATTCATTATGCAGATGCCTTCTTTCACTCTCTTAGGGTGGCTCCCTCAGTACTTGCTCTCTTTCTGGACTGCTGGGTCCATCAGTCAAAGCATTTCCCAATCAGATGGCAGTAGCCCTGCAGCTGACACAGCCAAGTAAACTGTGTTTTCAGTCTCCAGAAAAGGAGTTGTGAAGTCTGGGAGTGCTATACTTGACTCTTGACAGCTTGCAGCTCACATGTTGCCATTGGAAGTAAAATTTGTAGTTGTTGCACTGCTGCTGGAAGACCCATCTTTTCTTTCCCATATGTCAGTCATTAAGTTCATGGTTGTATTTTCTTGAATAAGGAAAAGAGGGGCATGAAAAGGCACAGTGGTTTGTTATATGGACTTGTGTGGGCTTTGCAAGGCCAACAGCAAAGAAGTCCCATCTAAGTCCTCTTGATAGCATATGCAGTAGAGAGTACATAAACAGGCCGTATGACTATTAAAGGTCAGCATGACCTACACAGTGTTAGTGTTACATTAATATGCAATGTATTTATAGAAAAACAGCTCATCATATTTACTCCTGAATAATTCATTTGCAAAGTCAGAACTAACCTCTGCTTTAGTTGAGATCCTCTTAAAAATGCACTTTACTGTAAGTAGGGAAATATGAGAGAGAAATGACCTTAAGAAGTTTTTCGTTCCCACAAAAAGTAGGTAAACAGAGTGATTCTGATATGTCATTATACACTTGTGATCCTGTCCTTCCTTTTCCCTTTCCACACAAAAGTGTTTTTTTTCCATGGCTTGTGCCATGTCTTGTGAAAGCCAGGTTGTAATCACTCTGCAAAGTGGGCTTGCAAAGTCTTCAGCCCACCTCTGATAGGTGAGTAACATCTGAGGTCAGTGGGAGCTGCTGGACATTTGGTACTTTGCATTCAGGCAGAGATATAGCCACACTGTGGATTTAACAATCTAAAACAAGGAAGGCTTCTCCTCTTCAAAATCTGGGTCTCAGCATAAAGCTTCTAAGAATATAAGAGTTCAGCCACTCTTAACAGGCAAGTGTGTAGGGCATTCATTAATGAGGCATGAACTTTACAATTGAAACCTCATAATTCATTAAAAATACTAATATCTGTGTGACATTAGGGGGTTTGTTTGCTTTTATCTTATTACAGAAATGATGACCTTGGTACAGATAATTTCCTGACGATTTAGATTAATGACTGCCTCTGCACAGGCTATCAACAACTCCCAGCCAGTCATTAATCCCTGGGAAATCCTCTGCCATATTTGCTTCTGCTTAAGTGCTGGTCTGGCAATCCTTTATTCAGCAAGTAGTGAGCTGGACTGTTCATAACAGCATTACCTGTATGAATAAGGATGGCATAATCAGATCTGCTGTATTGCTCAGGCCTAAATCCAAAATCCAAGCAATTAGAACATAAATTATGGCAATCACTGGTCGTTTGTGGCTGTGCCTCCAGTACCTTTGTCTTGGTTTAGAAACAGACATTCCTGGGTTATGGAAGTGTAGGATTTACAAAGATCTCTTTACACTTTTTAATAGAAGAGGGCTGATGTTTTGCACTGGGAGAAGAGGAAGGATAAGCATGGAAATCATTTGATATGAAAGTATCTGCCATTAGTAGTAAGCCTGCCTTAGCCCTCCAAGTTGTAAGTTACTTTAAAGATTGATTCCTTCATGACCATGGGGGGAGGTTTTTCAATCTGTAGGAGGAAACCTATGGATACCTGTGGGTGCTCTGTTGAATAGGGAAGATAAATGTGGTGAAGGGAGGATTCAGAGCACCAGTGTGACCTGAGGCTACCTTGCCTTTCTCACAGAGTTTGAGTAGGTTCCAGGAAGAATGAGATCTCTTCCTTATCACACCACCACTTTTCTGTCTGCTGATAAGGTGCCACAGACCAACAAAATGCCTTCCCAAGGCAGGCTTTAGCTAGATGCTGACTCACTTGCTCCCCTGTGGCCAGGATGTAACTCAAATGCAAATGCCATCCTCTGCATGAAAATGAGTGTGAGGTAAATCTCTGTCATGGCTCAGTCCCCAGTCAGAAGTGGTATCTTTGGCAATTCTCTCCTATTCGCCTCTCTAGTCCTATTTCCAAAATGGAAAAATACGGGATCTACTTCTGCAGAAAAGCTGTTGTTTATCTTAAATGCTTAATTATTATTTTTTTAAACATAAATATGGTGCATGTTAGTGGAGAGAGAAGTAACCTTCTGTTCTATAAAGCTGAGCTGACAATTCTGTCACTTCCTTCACTGGATGCAGAAAAGTATGGTACAGTCACTGTCTGCTCTGACAAAAGAATAGAAACCTGCATTCACACTTTTCAGGACAAAAAAAGAATTATGAGATCATCAAAGTTTCTGACAGTAGTGAATTATTTATAATTACTCAATAGATCCTGTTGTGTTCCTAGATAACTGGTCTTAAGATTTTCCCAGCTTTTCCATTCACCTATTTTTCTTAATTTGCTGCTGCTACTGATGCTCTTTTCTGAGATATCATGAAAAATGTTAGCTTACCCCAAAGACAGCAGACAAAAGTTGGGTAACTCTCACTTGACTGGTCACTCTGCAGACTCCTAGATTTTGCAAAACCCTTGGGCTCTTGTTTTTTGCTTGGCCTACATAAGCTGTGCTGTCATGTCTATGCTCACTCTCATGGGGAACCTTTTTTGGCTGTAGCTGTTTATTTGTCATATCCTAGAAGAAGTAAGGCCAGGCAGCTCAGCTTACACCAACTTATGGGTGATGCTGAGCTCCTGCATTGCTAAAGTAGCCTGAGCACTTCCACTTCACTCAGTTCCAGAGTTGTTGTTCTTTCCCAAGTGCAGGACCCTACACTTACTCTTGTTGAACCTCATTAGGTTCCTCTTTGCCGAGCTCTTGAGTCTGCCCAGGTGTCAGTGAATAGCTGCACAGCCTTCTGGTGAATCAACCAACCCTCCCAGCTTCATATTATCAGCAAAGTTGCTGAGGACACACTGTCCCTTCATCCAGCTGTTTGATGTTGAACAGGCCTGAAACCAATACTGACCCCTGGGAACTCCACTAGTTAGTTACAGGTCTCCAGCTGGATTCTGCACTATTGATCACCACCCTCTGGGCTCTGTTCCTTAGCCAGTTCTTAATCCATCTCACTGTCCACTCTTTCACTCCACACTTCCTGAGCTTGCTTACAAGGATGTTATGGGGCATAGTATAAAAAGCCTTGCTAAGGTCAGGGTAGACTACATCCACTGCTGTCCCTGCATCTACTCATTCAGTCACACTATCAGATTAGTCAAGCATGATTTCTGCTTCATGCATCCATTCTGGCTACTCATGATGACCCCTCTCTTCTCTTCTTCCATGTGCTTCGAGATGACCTCCAGAAAGAGCTGCTTCAGCATTTTTCCAGGGGTGGAAGTGAGGTTGACTTGGTCTGTAGTTTCCTATGTCTTCCTTCTTGCCCTTTTTGGAGTGACACTGGCTTTCCTCAAGTCCTCAGGCATCTCTCCTGTTCTCCATGACATTTCAAAAATTATGAAGGGTGGGAGGGCAACAGCATCAACCAGCTCTCTCAGCACTTCTTGGTGCATCCCATTGGGGCACATGAATTTGTGTATATTCAGTTTACCTAACTGATCTCTAACCTGGGAAGGAACAACAACATGCACCAGTACAGATTAAGAGCCTAACTGCTAGAAAGCAGCTCTGTGGAGAAGGGCCTTGGAGTCCTGGTGGACAACAAGTTATCCATGGGACAGCAATGTGCCCTTGTGGCAAAGAAGGCCAATGGTATCCTGGGGTGCATTAAGAAGAGTTTGTCCAGCAGGTTGAGGGCAGTCATCCCTCTCCCTCTACTCTGCCCTGATGAGACCCCACCTGGAGTACTGTGTCCAGTTCTGGGCTTCCTAGTTCAAGAGGGACAGGGATTTACTTCAAAGAGTCCAACAGAGGGCTACAGGCATGATTAAGGGACTGGAATATCTGTCTTATGAGGAAAGGCTGAGAGACCTGGGGCTGTTTAGTCTGGAGAAGAGAAGACTTAGAAGGAATCTTATTAATGTATAGAAATATCTGAAGGGTGAGTGCCAAGAAGGAGTTGCCAATCTCTTTTCATTCATGCCGGGTGATAGGACGAGGGGCAATAGATGCAAGCTAGATCACAGGAAGTTCCACCTCAACATGAGGAAAAACTTCTTTACTGTAAGGGTTTTTGTATGTCCAGGAGGAATTTTCTGGATTTCAGTTTGTTCCCTTGGACTGTCCCCTTGACAGTGGGCACTTCTGAGAGGAGTGTCATTCCCTTTTTCTTTCTCTCCCAACAGATAATTATACATGTAGTCAAGATGTCCCTAAGCCTTCTCTCCTCCAGGCTGAACAGTCCCAGCTCTCTCAGCCTTTCCTCTTATGAGGGACCTCGTGGCTGAGCACTGGATTTGCTCAGGTGTGTCCATGACTCCCCTGTTCTGGTGAGCCCAGGGCTGGACCCAGCACCCAGATATGTCTCACCACCACTTTGTGGTGGGAACATACCACTTCCCTTGACCTGCTGGCAGTGGTTTGCCTAAGGATGCTTAATGGAGCTAAGGATGCTGTTGGCTGCCTTTGCTGGAATGGCTCATTGCTAGCTCACCTTTCAGTGGCATAGTGCTCTGCATGGTCATTAGCAAGAAGGAAGCTTTTTCCCAGGGAAGATTTTAAACAGCTAAATGAGACTGGTGAAGTGATGAAGCACATGACTCTCCAGTGAGGCCTCCTTTGCCCTTTCTTCACCTTTAAACTGTAGTAAAGACCACAGAAATTGTGTTCCTAATTAGGTATCTGAGATTGCATGGTTAGTGTAGATGAGATAAGTAATTTTACAGATATATCCAGCATCAAATTCAATTCAGAAACTGTAGACAGAACTCCCTGCACTGCCAGAGTGAGCAACAGCATAGGTAGGGTAGAAACTGTGGGTTACGTACAGCTAAGGATAAGTCTATTTAAATAGGCAGAGATGGTATTTTAGATAGCCCTGTTAACATCTGTCTGAAAGGGGAGAGAGGGAAGTTAAGTAGCTGCTTGCCCCAGTGCTACTTAAGATTTCAAAGCCAAAAATTGATAGCCATTGAGTTTACAAAGTTCCACGTAGCACACATAAAATATACATGTCACTGTAACAGCTGTGGAACCTAAGCTGTCTACAAAGATATGTACTTTTGGCACAGAAAAAAATGTATCTTATGCTAACAAAGATAATTTTATTAATTAATTTTGGTTCAGCTGATTTATGTAAATGTCAATCACAAATGTGATACAGCCAAATTAGACTTTTCATGTCTGAATTATTTTACTGGGTTTGTTTATTTAGTGTACATGCAGGGACCACATCATTCTTGAAGTATTTTAGGGATGTTGGTCTTGCTTTTTCTGAAAAAAAAGCTTCTTTCATGCATTTCCATGACTGTAAGGTGAGCAGGCCTGCAACTTTATCTTATCCACAGAATGCCCCTGTAGTTGGTGACATGCATCAAAAATTTGGTATGTTTTTATTATGCATAACTTGAGGTGAAAAGAAACCCTTACAGATTTCTTTCAGAATGGTCAGTCTAGTAGCAAAATGTATCTCTTTGTTGTGATGCTCTCAAACTCTGCAGCAATAAATGTCAGATCTGCTTAATTTCAGCTGGTCCCAAAATAGAGAGAGAAGGCCGCATTCTGCAGTAATTTCACTGACAGAATTTCTAAAATTTAAGAACAAGTCTCCCTTTAAAGTTGATGTCGCCTCTTGCAGGTAGCAAATCTTAAATAATGGAAGTTTTCCAAAGCCCTTTTTAAATTTATTTTTGAAACTCTGGCATTTAATACTTGTGTTTGTTTTGCAGCAAACTTTACTTTCCACAACAATTTATTTCTGCATGTCATGTTTTATTCTTTTAACAAGACTCTGCTCAAGCTGCTCTTTGCAGGCAAAATTCTTGCCTCTCATCTCCATGATATTTTCTAATCATGCCCTGCTCTTCATATACTTCTTGAAATTTGCTGCAGAATGTGCAGGAAATACATGAATATTTAAATACAAGCGTGATTCCAGAGCAGGGTACAGCTGTCCTGACTATGTATTTTCATGCTTAAACCAAATCAAGCTTTGATTGTAATTTATTTTGGATAGCCACTGCAGCTTATCTGGCAAGACTTTTGAAGTGGCCTCCTTTTTTTGTTTGTGGATGTGTCTCTGATCATCTAATTGAATTTTCTCAAGACCATGACAGATAGAAAAAAATGACAGTAAATATTAAGGAAAGACAACCTAGCCCTTCTTGATGGTAAAATATGAGTTCCTTTAAGTCCCTTAGTCAAACAAGAGTTAGCTTTCTTAAAAAAAAAAAAAAAAAAGGTCCTGTAAAGTATGGTGACAACAGTAAGTACAAATCATCAGAACTCATATCAGAAAGATGTAAAAGAGAAGAGTAGAAGTGTAGAATACCAAATCAATGTTTCTGTCTGTCAGGAACTTGCTGACTTTCAGAAGTATGTGTTCAACCTCTCAAAAATTCTCTACTGTATCCAGTACCTGGTTAGGCTTCACATTTACAAACTTTTTAATTATAATTTGCTTGATTCTAAGTTGCTGTTCTTGGGTCTATGGTCATTCTCAGATTCATTATCAGTTTTGAGCCCTTAATCTCATTTTTTGCCTCTTCCTTGTCTTACATACTTAGCCTTTTGGTAGGTTAAATTTTTGGGTATGAAAACTCAGGAAAAATATATGCTCTCCATCTGCTTGTTTCACAATGTCTCACAATTCCTTTTTAGCCAAGCTCCCCCTGATGCTGATAAAGGATTATTCCTTGACGTCTTCATGACTGTGGAAGTCCATCACAGGGAAAGTCAAGTAAATGCAACGGTGGAATTGCACTGATAATTCAGGGATTACCTCCAGTGATTTCTCTTTACCATTTCTGCTTTGGATAAAAGATATGTCAACTGTGAAGCTGTTTAATTACCTTAGAGAAGTGTGACACAAATTTTCATACAAATGTGATTTTTATGCAAAGTGAAAATCATCTGCTTGTCAAAGAAACCCACAGTGCATTGCTTTGTTTTGAGAGTCTGAGTTCACATCTTTCATGAAGGGATACAGACCTTTAGCAATGCAGGTTGCTGGCTTTAAAACAGCTGTTTGTCTTACGAGTATTTTGAGAAACTCTGAGCCAGGCTTATTTCTGACATAACTAGGGACAACTGCAGTCTGTATCTGATATCTTTGTGGTAGGAGACCAAAGAGAAATACTGGCAGTTTGGGGCACTACCCTTAAAAGGCAGAAATGAATATTTCACTACAGACTGAACCTACAATACTTAGTGAGTGAACACTGAAAATAAACTGAGTAATTAGATATATTATTTAAAATTACAAGTAATTACAAGTAAAGCAGCAGTTTTGACTAATAACATTAATTTTTTTCTGGTGTGGCACTTCTATACACAGTAGGAAACAGTAGGTAGTTAGGCAAATGTTGTTGTAATCCTTCAGGAATGTCAGACAGGATTACCAGGAACCCTCTGTTCTCTTCTGCTGTAAAAATATGCAGAATGGTACAAATTAATTCAATGACTCTGTCACTGTTGAGGATCAGCTGTTAAGCTGCATCTCTGCATCCTCTTTGTTTCATGCAACCAGTCAGTGTGCAGGTACTGGCTGTCAGCCAGTTTGTCTGCTCTGACCTTCCTGTGGGAACTGCAAGGCATGTTCATGGAACTGGAATTATCAAATTTTAATAGTGTTGGATTTGGGGGTGTTTTTCCAAGCACCCTTTATCACAGTATTTCAGATTTCCAGTTCCATTTAAAATCAATCTATTTTAAAAGCTGAGAACTTTTTCCAATACAATATTTTTTTCAAAAAGTAGTTCAATTCAGTTTGATTTTACTTAGAGTCATATTGAACAGAATCTTATTGTATCAGGAAAATGCACAAAATAAATACCAAAGAGCAGATTTGGTCCAAATTTCACAGTGCCAGCCAGTGCAATATATTGGAGGCAGACTGTACAGAGGCAGACCTTCCATGTTGCTGAACAGCGCTCACCCAAGTAATCTTGAAATCCACAAAATAATTCATGTGAATGTGTGCAGCTGACGTTATCTGGCTTCATCATTGTGCATTGTAGTCAGTGGGTTGCTGATCACATAAAATGTCCTATTATGGGTATAGGACTATAAAAGCTTTCAGGACTGTAATCTCACCAGGAAGATTAGTGTTTTCCTGGAAAAAAAATGTTGCTAACTGCCAGAATTAACCTAGTTTAATCCTTGAAGCGTTGAATTGCTGAATTGCCCAGAATATTATAATCGTCAGCATGATGCAGTCTCATTCATCTCCTTCTTTCTTTTCTCCTCAGTCTCTGTAGGGTCAGTCTCCTTCTTTCTATGCTGTTTGTCTTGTATCTCTCACTTCAGATGGGAAGAAAATAGATCTAAACCACATTGCCAGTATGTCTAATGTCTTGCTTTTCCGCTGTCACTTTTACTTCTGGAGATTTAGCGTAATTCACTGTTGCTGTTGGCTTCCTCTGGAGCCTCTTCTGTTTCATCCGTTAAGGCAGGGGCCTCATGCTATCATCTCAACTTCATCCTTTTGCTCCCCTCCCATCCTTACTCTTTTTGCTCCACAGGTTTTTACAGCCCCTCTCTTGCAGTATTGTCTCCTCCATGAAATTTCATTTCTCTGATTACTCTTAGACTCCTTTTGACATGTTTTCCAATCCTGTCCTCATCCTCCAGTGAATGCCTCATCCCAGGTTCTAACAAAGTAGACCCCATACACATCAAGGCAGAGATCAGTGGGAGTAAGTTTAAGTGAACATGCTGGATGTAGAGTTAGAGATACTGAACCCTAATTAAACAGCACGTGTGGTCCTAAATGCTGTATGCAGGGAAGTCCATATTTAAATTGTAGCGAGTTCTTGCCAGATCAGGAATTCAGATCTTTATGATTGAAATCAAGATGGTATGACAATACCATTACAAAGATTACATTGGAACACTAAGAACTTTTTTACAAAACAATAAATACATTGTATATAATTGTAAAACCGTATATTGAATTTTAACTTTAAATTATGTCTTTCTTTGCTTTTAGAGAGTAATGTCATATTCTATTGGGCATACTTATGTGCAAGTAAGACGATGCATTGTAAAAGCAAAAGTATGTCAATATTTGTACCTGGTTTTGATAACGTCTGCCTATGAACCAGTCATTAAAATCCAATCATGACTAATAAAAAAATTAACAGTGATAATATCCTGTAGTTTTTAGTTGCGTAGGATAAAGCTTTCTCTGTCTCTGCAAAAGATTTCAGGAACATTCATTGGGTAGACTCAGGTGTTGGCAGATAGATGTTAAAAAAAAAAAAAGTCTTTCAAAGAATTAGATTTGTGTATTCTCACAGTATTTTACAGTTAAAATAGCCAGACATCTATTGAAATTCACCTGTGTGGGAAAACACTGAAAGATCATGAGGTACCTCAGCTAAAACCAAAATAATTGAACAGCATTTGTGAATTCAATTGCTTAAGCTCTTTCATAAGCATGAAGAGATAATATTTCCAAAGAAAAAACAGCACTACCAAACTGTTACATATCTGGTTTCTAGTGATTGCACTCTGTTGGAGGTTGGAATCTCAGAAGCTCAGTTGTAAAAAATGTTGAGTGCAATAATCCACAAATTCCTCTGAGAAATCGTTTACAAATTCTTCCTTGTGCTTGATTTTTCTCTGTCCTGTTTTGTAGACCTACATTAATTATTGTGTTTATATATATATATATTTACATATATGCGAAACTTTAAGAAAAAAAACCAAACCAAAACAAAACAAAAACACTTTAAGAAATTAAGAGTAAAGCAATATCTGGAGGGAAGAAGTGATTTCACTCAAGATTGTATCCCACAGAAAAAAACAAACAGTAGCCCTACAGATCTGGAGATCTCTGCATGGAATTCTTTTCTGTGCCCCGCTGGAATACAGTAATGCAATATATTCAGATTTATTTAATGATGTAATTAATTTAGGTCTCATAGCATCTGATAAAGTGAGTAAATACATTTTTTTCTGATTTCAGAAGTGATGAGAGAATAGTTATATTAAGTAATCCCTCTAAAGCAAGTCAACATCAGTACTGATATGAAATAATGTTTCTGGAAAAGCATTGTGAACAATTTCTTAGATTACATGTTGAGATTATTTTTTTTTTAAATTTGGATGCGTATTTATTTGAATGTCTGACCTGTGGAATGTTTAAATGTGTTAGTTTCCAAAGCCTCAGATTATTAGGAACTGTCAAGGTTTATTTTATTTTCCCAAATGTAGAGGCACCAAGCTTTCAATCACCTTGAAAAGACTGAATTTTAGGTTTCAGTGCTCTCCTACATCTCATTTTAACAAGTTACTTATTCAAAGCTTGTGAGTTGTGAAATTTAGGGGTGGGGGGAAGGCACTGCCATTTCTGTAATCTGTGTTTTGGTGTCCTGCAGATCTTTTTTCACATAATCGCTGTTCAAGTTTATGAAGCACATGCAAAAACATGTACATTTCTTGAATGTCTGCTGGTTCCTTATATTTATGTCTTTTACTGTGATGTTGTAGAGCTTGGATCATATGGAAACCTAAAATATTATGACACAATGACTGAAGAAGGTAAGAAATATTTTAGAAATTTTTGTATCAGCTTTTTTGGAAGCCCTCTACCCCTTTTTGTGTTTACTTTTTCCTTGATTTTTCTTAGTCCTATTTTCAGTTTCTCCATTTTTGAATAACCCCTTTTTGCATGTCTTCATTGACAGGGCGATCAGTTGCAGCTCTTTTTTCAGGTTTTTGTGTTCAGCATTTCAGTTTTGCAATTTCAGATAAGGAAATACAATGGAATGCTTTTTAGTTAAGAACATACATGCAAAACCTCTCTCACAAATTATACAGCGCAGTATAGTGCAGTACAGATTGTAGATGCTTATTATGTGCCATGTTTTTCTGTGCATTCAAGAAGATTGATTAATTTATGGATGCTCAAATCACTCATTAATAATTGAGGACAATTATTAAGTTGCTTTATTTATTATTCAAAAGTAATTAATAAACTTCAAAAACTAGGCATGACTACTGCTACAGTATTAATTGTATGCTTAACTGCAATGCAAAAATAATACAATTTAAAATCCTGATTCTAGCAATACAAGAAGGAAGTAATTAGGACTTGAATGAGGGCTCAGTGACATCTTGGGATATTTTTGTGCTGATTGAAAAGCATTTCAGTTTATTACACTAATTCAGGAAAGCAGTTAACTGTGCACTAAATTTCCAGCACATGCTTTCAATTCTAGTGGGATCAGCATCGCTATCATTTGGAAGTTTCTCTGGACTGAAACCTGATTGTCTGAAGGATCAAGGCCTTGTGTCCACCTCTCTGATTAAAATGCCAGACAGTTGCTTTCAGGAATGTTCTGTTTAGTAATTAGTGGCATGTTTGAGGATGGTTGTGGTCTGTAAAAAAGTTAGTCACCTATTCCTACATATTTTTAATGTTGGGAATATAAGGCAAATAGCTTCATTCTGTTTTTTAAAACATGATTATTTTCTAGTTCAGATTAATCCTGAAGTTTAAAAGATTTTAAGAAAACCTTTTTTACATGTCTTTACTCGTTATCATTTCTCCAGGGGGAAAAAAACCAAAATGTAGTAACTTCTGACTGTTTCCCATTTTCTGTATCTGCTGCTGATAATCAAATATAAGAGTACTCTTCTGGGGCTGGCTGTAGGAGACTGTTCCTTTCATCTTTGTGCCCAGTGTTGGAAGATGCTGATCTCTTCTGTAGCAGGTGTGAGCACCAGCTCCCAGTACCCTCCAGTGCCCCCCTCTCTCCCTCCATCATCATCTGATTCACAAGAGTGGCACCAATGTAAGAAAAGATGTCTAAAAGCTAAAGCTTTTGCAGTATATCTCATCTCAGTCCTCATGACAATCAAGATGTGAAGGTTGTTTCTCATTGTAGCTTCCAAGTTGTTTGTGTTTGGGTTTTTTTTTCTAAAGTATTAAATCTACTGTTTCAAAAGTAGCCAGTATATTAGTAGCCTTCCAATATTCATCATTACTGGCAGTTAAATGTAGCTGTTTGTGGATGCAAATAAGATACATACCATTTATGTATATTAATACTGTGCCTTCACTGAAGTAATGCTGTTGATATTCAATGTCATCTTAGAAAGCACTCCTTATGAATAAATAATCCAAAACCATAATGTAGCAATAGCAAAAATCTTCCAATAGCAAAAATAAGAAAGGAAACTCCTTGTCTTTAGAAGGATTAACACTAACAAAAGTCTGTGATACAGTTCACCTTCTCAAATACAGCTGTCATCATCATTTTCGTGTCTTTCACAAAACAAGTAATGAATAGTGTATCCCAGAAGCAGTATTTAGGTCAAAATGTGATATATTTTAAACTTTCTGTTTGGATATTAAAAAGTATACTCACTATCAGTCTGCATCACACTTATCTGCATTATCTGTTTTCCTCCTTCCTTTTTTGATACTGTTTTTATACAATTTTTAGCAGAAAGTCACAAGAACATGTAAACCCAGTTACAAATCAGTGGATTTTTTTTTCCAATGTATTATCAGGCACTCAAACCCTTAGTGGAGATATGCAGCATATTTTCATTCCTCTGGTGGAGAAGCCAAGGCACATCTATTCTTGCTGCTGCGTCAGAACAGAGACAAAAAGTGATGGTTGGGTTGCAATACACAATCAAAGATAACATAATGGCCAGAGGGCCATTGTACTTCAGGTCTTAGAAACTGATCTCCATTATTTTCTTTGCTCCTTTTTGATCTGAAAATTACTTTACATTAATTGTAGATGAATCAGGCCTGACTGGGACAGAGAATGTACTCAACCAGAGGGGAAGAGACCCTCACAGTAAGCTTTTGCTCTCAAATAACCCCCACCAACAGCCTGCAACATGACAAAACTGCATATATTTTCATTTGATGCTTCTGCAGAATTTTAAAATTAAAGGAGAAAGACATGAAGTGGAATTCTGGACTTGATCTGTTCCACAACTGGCCACAAGCAGGACTGGTAGGTACAGTTCAGACTGTTCAACAGACAGAAATTTGGCATCTTCAGACTCAGAAAAGCTTGGCTGTTGCTGCATAGATGTAATAATTTGCATTTGATCAGAGACTGAAAACTAGGCAAATGGTAGAGTCTTGAATTTTTTAAATGGGTGAATTTCTGAAGAGAAGCTGTTTTCCTATCAAATCAAAGGCTTTCCTGACCCAGGGAATCTGTAGTCTGCAATTTAAATCATGGTCAAAGGATTGGCTTTTTAATATATCTTTGATGAGGAGGAGAATCTCTGCCAGCTGGAGTTAGTCGCACAGATCAAAGCATATCTGTATTATACAATACTGATCTGCTTGCATATATGAAAACAGATCCAATTTTGTTTTAAGCTGCCCTCTTTGCTAGTCACCTGGCCTTGATCTCCCATTCCTTGTATTCCATCCTTTGTAAACTAAAGTGGGCTGCAATTCTGTCTGAGTTTGGCGAATCTACATTAATTAAGAATTTCTATAACAATCTATCCTATTTTGGGTCTCCGCAATCAAGCATTTTAATTCACCTGAACTCTCATGGTACCAGTTGGTGTGAAAATCACTTTTAGGTAGTCAAAACTACAGTACATAGTTCCTTCGTTAGATGGAAATATATGCTCCTATCTTCTTATAGAAATAAGAACAATGACATAAAATTTCTATGGATTATTTTAGCAACCCCACCTAAAGATGAGAAAAAAAGCATGAGAGAGGATCTTCACCTAAAATGAAACCCTTGTAGCTTTCTGTAAATTTGAAATTACATAGGAATATCCTGAGCTGGTTCTTTTTCCTGATGACTCTGTGCTTCCCCTTCACTGAAAAAGTTTTGATTTGGTTTTAAGGAGGAAATGGCAGCAAAAGGGAGTGAGGAAGCATAGCTCTGATGTCTATTTACATCCCACTGTCTTCATGCAGGTTGGAACTGCTGCTTTCCTCAGTTTCATGCTTCTCAAAAAAGGCCCCCCTTGAATCATTTGCATTGCTTGCAAAAATGCATTTGTATATTTGGGGCATCACAAGCCAAATTTTCAAACATATGAAGCTGAGTTGAACCCTGAAGCAATCCTTTAGCAAACTGACATACACCTTTCAGTATCTACAAATACTTCTGGATAAGCACTTTTTAAACACCCCTAGTGTTTAAAAAAAAGTTAGGAACAGACTTAATTCTTAGCATGCCAGCTTAAAATACATGGAAATACAATTTGCATTTTTTCCCTCCATTTTTTCTTTCTCAGCTATACCAAGCAATTCTTTCTCTTTATCTCCTTTTCTTTCTTTAACTCTTTGTTTCTTCTTGACTTTCTAACTAAAATCTCTGCCACTCATCCTGGGCATTGAAATAATGGGGTCACTTGCTATTTATAATTGTGTTCTATTCTTAAGTACTGTTCTGCAGGCAACTTTACTCTAGGTATCGTGTACCAAAAAAGATAACCTTTACAATGTATTGTGAATTGCTTATTTATTTATTTATTTATTTAGCATGATGTGTTTGTGAAAAGGCAGGGGCAGCTGAATATTTCCACGTGATTTGCTGTTGGCAAATTAACTCTACTTCCAGCAAATGATAGCTGCTACTTTGTGTGGACTGCGCATGCGCTTTTTCCCATACTAAAGTGTTGGTGCAGGGATTTAAATCTTCCATTTGTGAGAAGGGAAGAGAAGATTTTTGTCTTGACTGATGTATTCTCATGTGTTTGTTAGATGGGAAACAGTGACACTCTGTTATCCAACTGAGTTCATTTGTGGCTTCTCATTGTTACTTCCCACTGTTAACCAGTTGTGTGAATTCACTGAAATATCTTTTGGTCTTAAGACTGTTTTTGCTGCAGGGACAACAGAAGTTTTCAATGGATTTTTTAAAATGGAAATGAAGAATTAAAAGTGTCACAGACCCTGTATGGTAATAGTGTGAGTTAGAAGTGTACTGTACCAGTTTTACTTTTTAAATAATTTTAAAATATTAAAGGGCAGTAGCAATGAGGATAACAATAAAGAAAGGCAGAGACATCATCTTTAAACACAACAGATTGTTGTAAGCTGTCCCAATAGTCCTTACCTAGGAAGATCAACAATTGTAGAGGATGGGTTAAATTAATTTCACTATTTGCCATCTTTCACAGTGTCTAGTTTGAATGTGTCATTTGGACTCAGTGGTCATTAAAGAGTTATAGGACCTGCGACCTCTCTTAGGATGGAATGAGTTGCCCAGGAGACTGTCTAGATTATTAACTGCATGGTGAACCTCATGGGAGGCAAAGCC
Source organism: Chaetura pelagica (assembly GCF_000747805.2). Taxonomy (NCBI): domain Eukaryota; kingdom Metazoa; phylum Chordata; class Aves; order Apodiformes; family Apodidae; genus Chaetura; species Chaetura pelagica. The sequence continues at coordinate 1,810,819 of NW_009952441.1, read as the reverse complement.
ATCTGCCAGGCTGAGAAGAAAATTTACCTTTGAGAAGCTGGTATAGAAATAATGTATTCTGGAGATTTCTTCTTCCTTTCTGAAGTACCTGTAGAAGTCACAGACACATAGCTGAGTGCAAGGTGATAAAGTTGACCACAGTCACCACCGTGTATTACATGGCTTAATCTGAAACTTTGTGTTTCTGTACTACTAACTGAGACCTGAAAATGTTTGTGGTTTTGTTATCTTTATTCATTAGCATTCATTTTCTGTTTAAGCTGAAATCCTAAGCGCTTTCATAGGTGAAACTTTACTGACTACTTCTGAAGAAAAATAATAGCTTTTGTTTTCAATTTCTTGTTCAATTTGCCACTGAGTTCTCAGAATAGGAAAAAAAATACATTTTTGTTTCCACTGAGAAGAAAAATGGGTATATTTGAGAATAAATATCAAATACTGTTTAATAGCATGTCTGCTGTTAGAGGAGGGATGCAAATGGACTATCGGCACTGATTTGTGGAGCCTAAGCTATGGCAAATAAACTTTACATCTCAAAATGGCTGCATTTTAATAACAACATTTCTTTCTTTTAGGAAAGTTCAAGGAAAGAGCCTCAATTCTGCATAAGATCGCCAAAAAGAAGTGCCAGGTGGAAGACAGTGAAAGGCAAAATGGAGCTGCTAATCATGGTGAGCACAGCAGCACAGATTTATCACCTTTATAAGCGCCTTTTTCACTGCTTTATTTTTTTTTTAAATCCTTAGAGATTAATTTACCCTTCTACTTCATTTATGCTGTCTTAATAAAAATATTCTGATTCCATATACAAAAAGAGCATGAAGCTTATCAACAGGACAGGAGTTAAGCTGCAAGAAGAGAAAGTCAGTTAAGGAACCTAGAAAGCCTCCCAGCAGGGTTGAAGAGAAACTAACAGCCGTGATTTTGGATATGTGCTGAAGTGACAGAAGCAGAGAAACAAAATTTATTCACAGTTTGTATGTGAAAATTTGATTAATTAATCAAGTGCTCTAGGAGAACATGTGTTTTATGTGGTATCACCCTTGTCACAAAAAGAATCAACCTTCGTATTTAACATTTTATTTATCTATCTGCTATTTGCTGAGATGTGTATGCTAGTTGTGCAAATTAGCTTATTATGTTTTTCCATTAAAGGTAAGAATTTGTATTTTAGTTCATAAGTTCATATACAAAAAGAAAATCCATGCTATGTCCTGTTACTTTATCTTGGCGTGTTTCTGCATTGGAAAATAAGATGCAAATGTGTCTGATAAAAGATGAGTTGTTAATCAGTTGACTTTTTTTTCACCTTCTGCTATGTTGAGTTACTGTTTGCTTCCAGAATCAAACAGTTGGGTGTTAATAAATCATAATGCTGGGTGTGAGGTTAAGAGACAGCACACATGCATTGCAATAATTACAGATAGTATGGCACCTTATGGCTGTCATCTCAGTTTTTTAATCTAGAAGAGTCTTAGGATAGCAGTAGTGTAACTAGACAGCTGTATTTACTTTTGTGTACAACAACATACTGTAAGACATATTGTACTTGAGTTAGACCTTTGCTATTGCTGTTGCTATTTCCCATGACTTTATATTGTCCATGGGATTTTTGGCCACTGACATTTTTGTCTAGTACATACTTAAAGACACAATTACTGTTTGGAGAATTCCAAGATAGTTAAAGTAAGAGTAAATTTGAATAAATTTCACATCAGAAACCAAAGGCCTGATTTTATCCCTTTAATTTTGAGTTTATTGAAAGGACTACAAAATTCTGTTTTAAAGGTCTTTCTCTCTTATTGGATGTTTTTAGACCACCATTTATTCTCTTTCCGCATTTTTGCATGAGAAAGAGCATAATTGCAGCTTGGAAGTGACTTTAGGAATGGCAGGGGTTAATGTGTAATAGGAGTTATATATTATTGAATATATCCCCTCGGCTGTTAATGCAACATGTTGCACTCTTTAATGTCTGGGGAGGATGCTATATGTCTCTTAGAGTCAGTGCGTTTAGCATGAAAGAAAGAGTACTGAATATTGCCAAGAGTGTAAATTTTTCTAGAGTACAAGTAATATGAGTACCAGTAGAACAGTTTCTTCAAATGCAAGCTCACCACTCAGAAGAATTTATTCAAAATGTGCACTGGTCAAATGGAAGACAGAATTTTTGTCTTTCTCTCTTTAAGGCAAATGTTGGTTCACCATCAGTATTTCATGATTTACACAGACTGAGTATGTGACAGCAGTTTCCCTGACCAGTTCTTACCAGTTACTTAACATTCTGTTCTGTTGTTTTCCTGCTCTTGATGATGCCACAGAAAAAAGTGCAAAAGTGGAAGTTGCAGTAACACCACCAACTGATTCAGGACCAGTGCAGAATGGAGTTGCCCATAACATTGATGAAGAGGTTAGTATCTTTTTTATTAATTTTATTTTTATACTGGTAATTGTAATACATGCTTAATTGTGCTTTTCACTGAAAGTATACATCTTAATAGCAAAAAGCTGTTGATATGAACTGTCTACAATATATTTACTCTTCATTTACAACTGAACCCAATCTATGGATACTGTATAAAAACTCTTCTCTTGTACCCGTGTCCTTCCGTGTAAGGTAAGATGGTAGTCTGAAATGTATTCTTTTAGAAAATATATTTCTGCTTGTCAGATAAGATGTTCACAGCCCTAAATATAGCTAATGGAAACTGATTCTCATCACATAGCACAGAACCAGTTCTCCTCAGAGGATAGCCTGTTACGTTGTGCTTCATGGAGCTTTACACAAACTTCTCTCTTTTTAAGTTGTAATTCTCAAGACTAGTTGACTGCAAAATTTGATGCTGCCAGGTCCTTTTTTTTTTGATTCTGTAAATACCACCTGCATCCCAAATAGACTAAGAATTGAAATAAGCTGGTAAATCGATTTTGCTAAACCTAGGCATTGCTTTTTTAGATTGAGACAACAAAACCATCATAAAAGGAGAAATGGCTTGTTAAAAATAATCCCTGACACAGAAGCTTTTGTAATTGTTTTGTTTGTACAGTTTGCTTCTCTGCATTCTCCTTAGGTTATACATAGGGTAACATAGGAAATGTACTGCAAGACATGGCTGAGCATTTGGTCTATACTGTAACATGATCTTCCCCTTATTAAAGGTTTTACGAACAATGTTGCATTTTGATGCTGCAAAATCATGCAAAAAAAACCAAAAACAAGGCAATGAACATGTTTTGTTTTGAACTGTCCGAAGTTTAAGTTTTGATATATAAGTTGCTTTCACATATTTATCATTTAACAATATTACTAGTCTGAATCACTTATCTTGCCACCCTCACGACCTGAGCAAATGCCACCATTGCTGCAGTTCTTTCTTTGAAAAGTTCTGCAAGCTACAGAAAAAGATTAGGTGTGTGAGTAATGGAATATGTTTATGTCTTGTGGCTGCTTCCTAAACATAATTATCCTTCACAAGGAGCATAATCTATACTGAAATATGCTTATATTAGGGAGAGGTTATCCAATTTTTATGCAAGACTGAGAGAAAACACTGTGATGTGTAGTAGGGTGAATCTTTGGGAAAAGACTCTTTTTGCTTTACATTGCTGGAGGTGGAGAAATGACAAGGTGATTCTGGCCAACTGGTTTGTTACTGCACCAGATATTGGCAGATAGCTTCAGTTCTTCACTGCAGATAATTTTGGTCTCTGGGAATAGAAACTGAGAATCAGAATCAAAGATCTAAAAGAGATAGTTTTTGAAATAATGAAGTATCAGTAATTATAATGAATGTTCTGTGGAGAGGAAAGCCTAGTAGAACATTAAATTAGCTGTTCTATTAATCTAAGTTGTGCAGACTGACATACTACTTAAAGAACCTTGTCAGCCCAGCAAAACATTACTCTTACATAAATGACACGAGTGAAATCTATGTAGTAAAAATTCTCAGAACAACACTTAAACACTCAACATTTTATGGGAAGCAAACATCAATTTTCAGGACCATTTAGATCCTGTTCTGGGAGTCTAACCTCACCACTGCAGTGAAACACATCTTTTGACTATTTTTTAACTTCAGAAAAAAAACCAAAAAAACAACAAAAATCCAAAGCAGAGTGACTTGTAGACTCCTGTTCTTGAAGGTCAATAAGGTATGACATAGCCTGGTGTAACCTGTTAGGATGTATGTAAATCAGTTGTATAAAAACTCTTAATAGACTAATACAGTTCAGTGCCTGAAGAAGGAAACTGATCTTGCTTTGTAAGATATTTTCCACTGAGATTGTTCAGTGAAAACAAGGAAGGAAAAGCAATCTTAAGCAATCAGATCTCACAACAATGTCCATATGCTATCATTTTGCATTACAGTGAAGTAGTTTCTAAGCTTGTTCATAAATGTGCAAGGTCAAGCAGCCTCATCACTTAAGAAAATTGTTTCAATTTCAAGCAACTGCAGGATAAGGAGGGAAGATCATTGCAAGAGTACATTACTCAGCAGTGTCTTCCTCTTGTCTCCCTTCAGACATTTTAAACTTCTAGCAAGGACAAGTGTGGAACTTTTATGTTAATTTTGGCAAGTATTGGACATTCTGAAGAATTATTGTGCTGTATCCCAGAGGTGGGATACATAATTTATCCTTATCAAAATGACCAGATGGAGCAAGCAGAGAAGTTTGTAACTGATGGAGCAGTGATTCTACTGATTTAGCTCCATTAATCTCAAAGAAAGGAATTTAAGTGTCTTCTCTCACAATAAAAAATAGCAATCCCCTAATAACTTTTTGAAATGACCCAGTGGGTTTTCTAATTTTTTCTTCTCCAGTGATAACATAACAGCTGCTGCTATCTCAGGCTGCTTTCATTATGGCTATGCTGGAACCTATTTTGTAATTTTAAAAGTATATATTAGAATGTTTTAGAAGTTGTAATAGAAATAGTCTACTCATCCATGTAACAAATAAATAGCTTTCTATGATACTTAGGACTCTACTGCCCTGCGAGGTTCTCTGCCTGTTCTGTACTGTGCTGGGACCCTTCCTCACCGTATTGCCTAGCTTTTTGTGCACAGCTTCTGATACACCTTCCCAAGCTGTGGCATCAAGCAGAAGCTAACACTGGGCTATTCAGCTTCCTTCTGCTCTGAACACTGACTTCATGGACAATTATTATTCCTGACTTATAGACGTATAGGCAACAACAGAACCACATATGCAGCATTCATGTGACCTTTTCCTGTGATGAAGATTAGAATTTGAGGGAGGGAAATTGGTTATCACCCTCCCAAGCCTTCTTCCTAGCTTTTCCAAACTTTATGCAGGCACTACATAACCCTAGAAAATAGTATATCTTCAAAGACAATGGTATCAGTTCCAAGAACAACTCTGTTCAATTAAGTAATACTGAAGGTACAGAATAGTATGCGAGCCAGGCCTCATCAGTAGTTTCTTCTTCTCTTTCAAAAAAATTGCTTGTTAAAGCTGAGCAACAAGAACAAATTCCTTACAGCTCAGTCTTGACCTACAAATTCTCTTGATTTTGGCTATTTTTATGAACAGTTATTCTCCATTTTACACTGAGAACATTCTTTGCTTCTGTTCCATTAATAGAATTCAATCTGATTGCTTGATTTTTTATTTTTCTTTAGTCCAATGGAAGAGAAAGTGCTGTAGTTTCAGCATTTGGCAATATATTACAAAGTTGCTTCTCTCCAATTTTCTGCTTGTATTCGTTCAAATATATGGTTTTGTGATATATAACCATGATTTAGAAAATCCCTTAAGAAAATTTACCATTAGTGCCTCCGTGTCCCAGTTATGATCATGTAGAACAGAAAATACAAGACACTGTCTGTCTTGAGGAACCAAGCTCCAAATAAGACTTTTGGGGAAAAAATGTTGCCCTGAGAACTGTGGGCTGTGAAATAAGTGTATTCACATAGCAAGTGATCAAGTATTCTTAAAACATGTTTGCAGTGAGAATGTAGAAGATAAGGATAGAGATTTGATTCTTTCTCCTCCTTTGTCAAGTTGCACTATGATCTTCATGCTTTTCCCTCTTGCAAGACAAGCATACTCATATTGGTGTTTTTTGTTACTTTCCACTGGTGAAGATCATGATGCCTGGGCCTATATCCCTAGACACAAGCATTTCAGTAACGTGAAGTTCTTTATTGGACACTGTCAGTTAATTACTTTCATGTGCTTTAAGTGAATTTCACTTTATTTCCTTTTCCCTTTTTTTTTTTTTTTTTTTTCCATTCTAATTTATTTCATTTGGCTCTTCCAAACTCCACTGTTTTGCTTTTCCCTTTTTCCTCAGGCCCTTAACTCCATTCTTACCCTACTCTCCTCAAGGAAACCTCAGCTGCCCTCTTGCTAGCCCAAGCCCTTGAGCAACAAAATAAACTCTGTTCTGATGCTGCTTGCAGAAATTTAAAAAGGCTTTCCAGAAAATATCCCGAACAAGTCAGTTGTTCCAGACAGTGAAACTCTCATAATCCCACTCCCACTGTAAGCAGCAGCAAATCTATGCTTGGATAAAACCAGGATCCTCTGCTGAGGACAGACAGCTGTGGTCTCCTTCCCTGACCCTAAACAGCACAGCAGGGAACAATACCTCCTCCCACCAGATACTCTGTAAAATATTGCTGTTTCATTTGCTGCCCAAAATTGC
>NW_009952441.1:1745351-1804136 GCF_000747805.2 Chaetura pelagica | reverse complement strand
AATGTTGCATCTTCCTCAGGGATTTTGTTCTACTTTCAGCATTCTGTCTCTTAACCTTTAGCTGGTTGCCACAAAGGAGAAGACTGTTATATAAAACTTCATGGTGTTGTTGAGCTTGTATGAGAAAATGGAAGAAAACTAAAAGGACACTGACAGTATCTCATTAAATGTTTTGTAGGGTGCCCTTCAGAGCAATCATCTTTCTGAGAAGTCCACTTGTCTCCCCTCCCCTCTCCCCCGCCACCTTCTTAACTAGCATTCAATTAAGTGTGTTCAGTCATAGTAATTTTAACCTGTGCCTTCCCCAAAAATAGCTTCCAATCTGAAGATAACACCTTTTCCTCCCACCTACACACACACGCACACACATGCACGCACACACACGTGCATGCTTTCACCTGTTTCCATGGAAACCCCACTGTAAAACATTTGCATGCCAACTGTGTTAGGCGATAACTTTTCCATTAGAGTAGAAGGCAACTTGTATGTCGTAGGAAGATGCCACTAATGCCTTATTGTTGTCATTGGATCTAAACTGCTTACCTGAGCAACAGTGTGGTAAGGCATGTTTTGCCTTCCCCATCACAGAAGAGCAGCATGGTATGCTACATGTCAGGACAGAGGCCCTGGTGAGGACAGACTGACAGATCTCACCTTCCTTAGAGTACTCATTGCCTTTCCATCAAGTTAGCATGATGTGAAGCTGAGTAGCATTGTGTTCTCTGTCTCAGGCTATTAAACATTTCTATTTTGTGGAGAGAGACTAGAGGAGATTAGAACAGCCTTTGTTTTAAGGCCATGATATTTCAGTATGCCTGGTATTTGTGTGATTGATCATTACAAATTAGGCTTTTCCAAAGCCTAATCTTCTTTTGAATTGCCACACTCACCCTAAAGTAAATGCCTGCCTCTTGTTTGCTCTTCATAACTTAATGAGAATGACAGTGCCATTGAAAGGGAGTAATCTCTGTTCTCTCAAGCCTGCTTAGTTGCTAGTCCACATTTGGTTCTGCTTTATTCTAGTTTGACTTACTTGAAAACTAGGACAGTGAAAAATAACGTGAAGACAAAGGCTTATTCTTCAGATGTATCTCCGTCACACCATAGCTGTTGCTTGTCCTGGTGGGCTGACTGCAGTTTTGACTATTACAGGTTTCGTATTTCTTCTGAAATTCCCCAAAGAGTGCTGGCAGTAACATGGACGTAAAAAGCTGCAGGAGCTGTGTTTTCAGGTGTTTGTGCAAGAGCCTGAGAGGACACAAGCAGCAATAGTAGAATCTTCAGCAAATACCTGCCTCTGCCCCTCCCATAGGCTCCACTCAAAAGGTAGCTCTTTTGAATGACTTCACAGTGCAGAGATGATTAATGCAAGTTATCTGCCCTCGAAAGAGTATCCATACATACAGAATGCATTCTGAAAGCTCAGGGGTTTACTCCTTGCTTGAATTTTACTCAGAAATTCATGAGGAAGGACATTGTTTTCTCTCTTAGTTAGGCCATAGAAATTGCATAATACTGTACTAGTGTAGTATCTCACCTCCTTTCAGATTATTTTTTTTTTCGAATGACAGGTAGGAGAAGATAAGTGACCAATCCAAGTTACACACAAGAAATTAAAAGTAGATACTAGAGGCTCTTCTAGAAGTCACAGTAGGGCTTCAATTGCCTTTGTCCTCTGCCTTGCTAGTGAAATGAATTAATGTGGGATTTGATATTCTAGAGAAAAAAAAAATAAATCTCAGTTCTGAAAATCAGTCCTTACTTCTGAGACAGTTATCGTTTTGAGACATCATAATTTTTCTGATTTGATCATTCTGAGAAGTTGGGTTGTACAGAGCTCTTCACTTCCAAGAAAAAAAAAAACACAACAAACAAAAAAACCCACAAAAAAAAAAAACAGCTCAACAATCTTTTGAAGCACTATCAAGCAAAGAAAGATATTGCCTACTTATGGGTTGTACAATGTCTGTATATAAGCAAATTGAATTACAAATAGTTCTTGTCTGAAGTTTTCTTTCTGCTGGAGTCCTAGTGCTAATTTTTTATTGATTAATGATATCAGAAGTCAAAATGCACAAGAAAGGTAGAAGCATGAGAATGTAAAGTTCAACTCTCCAGCTTAGATGGGCTAATAAAATAATCCTCAGAATATAATATTTATAATTCATATGCTGTAGCTGTTTTACCATACAGACTAGCTAGTAAATAGTGGCAGATTCAGAATTTCAGGTAAATTTGAGGTGGTTCATATTACTTGTTTTACATTTTGTCCTTCTGTCAGGTAAAAAGTGTAGTAATGCAGTTTGATATTGTTCCAGAAAAGCAACTGTTCTTTCTCAGATAATATGAGCGTAAGCCTCCACGGAGACAATGATTTTATGATTTTTGCTAGGAGCAATGTCTGCATTATGACTTTGGCACATGGGAGCTTGGTATAAGCTGTTGTTTATAAACAGAATGGTTGTTGATGAAATGTCATCATATGTTTCTATTGTTTATATAATGTGAAACACCATCATTTCCTCTGGAAAAATTTTCTTGGGAGACTGGGAAAAGTTGTCAGATTGGTCCTGCAAACAAGTGAGGCATATCTTCTGTGGTATTACAGGCAAGTATTATGTAGGTGCTCTTGGATGACAAACTTGTGAAAGATGAGGGGTCTGGTGATTTAGTACTCTTTTTTTTGTTTGTAATTAGTTACATAGAAGAAGATCTGAAGTAGCAAGAAGAGGGTTGTGAATATACACAGATTGGTTTAAAAGACAATAATATTTGTTACAGAGGTATGAAAGAGCACACAGTTCCAAACAACAATTCTTATCTCATTTCTTCAAATAATGAACTTATCATGACTGTATTTTTTGTTGTTTAAAGATGTACCTTACTAACCCTAGTAGAATATGCAAGGGGAACCTTCTCCTATTAGAGAATTAATTTGGTTATCATTATTGATTAATCTTGCACTAGGACACCATGTCCATGCCATCTAGGCATGAGTATACTTACTGCAGATGTATATGTAACAAAAAGACAGTGCCAGAGACAAGAGGAAAAAAATGAGAATGCCATAATACAGCTAATGAAAATTTTATAGAAACATATTAATGACTGTCAACAAGGCCAAGTTCAAGATCCTGCACCTGGTTTGGGGCAACTCCAAGCACAAATACAGACTGAGTAGAGAATGGATTGAGAACAGCTTTGAGGAGTAGGATCTCAGGGTGTCAGTAGATGATAAGCTCAACATGAGCCAGTGATGTGTGCTTGTGTCACCGTTTGGCTCAGGTTTGACAACAACGCTCTCTATCCTCTCCCTCTCTCTCCCACCCAGGTAGGGAAGGAGAGAGAGAAAAGGAGAGAGACTTGGATGGATTGAAAACTAAACTACACAGCTTTAATTAAACACTTATGATATAAGAAAATATATACAATTATATACAAATGTGTTCAGGAAATGCACAAAGCCCCTATTGCCTCCCCCCACCCCCAGCAACCCCCACAGCATCTCCTGAGCTGCGAACAGTCCCAAAAAGTCCCAGAGCTGCTGCTGGAGAGAGAGCAGAGTGACAACTGTCAGGAGAGCTTGAGCCTGGGGGTCGACAGTGATGGATGGATGGAGTTCTCCCCGGACAACGGCCATGGAGGGAAGAGAAGGGAAGAAGAAGCAGGAAGGAAGTTGTCTTCTGTGATCTCTGACCTTCCTCTGAGCTTACGTAGATATATGGAATGGAATATCTCTGCCCAGTTTTGCTGTCTGTCTAACTCAGCCTCCTACGAGGGGGCCACAGATCTCTCTGCAGTGTCTGAGCTGGCAGAGTGAAGGTGTGACCTTGAAGACCCAGCAGTTAGGAAAGCATTCCATTCCTATCAGCCTCAGTTGGAACACTCTGGTACTAGTTAAAAGAAAGCTTACTGAAGGGGAAAGAAAAAAAAAATATTAAAAAAATTGGCTTCATCCTGCCTCAAACGAGGACAGCTTGCATCCCAGAAATCCAACCGCATCCTAGGCTGCATCAAAAGAAGTGTCGCCAGTAGGTCGAGGGAGATCATCCTGCCACTCCACCCTCATGAGACCCCACCTGGAGTACTGTGTCCAGTTCTGGAGTTCTTAACACAGGAAGGACATAGAGCTCTTGGAGAAAGTCCAGAGGAGGGTCATGAAGATGATTCAAGGGCTGGAGCACCTCTGCTGTGAAGACAGGCTGAGAGTTGGGGCTGTTCAGCCTAGAGAAGAGAAAGCTCCAAGGAGACTTTACAGTGGCCTTCCAGTGCTTGAAGAGAGCCTACAGGAAAGCTGAGGGGCAGCTTTTTAGCAGGGTGTGTACTGATAGGACAAGGGGTGATGGTGGAAGAGGGGTGATTTAGGTCAGATGTTAGGAAGAACTTCTTTACTGTTAGGGTGGTGAGGCATTGAACAGGTTGCCCAGGGAAGCTGTGGATGCCCCCTCCCTGGAGGTGTTCAAGGCCAGGTTGGACAGGGCTTTGTGCAACCTGGTCTTGTGGAAGGTGTCTCCCGCTTTTCAGGAGGGTTGGAACTAGATGATTTTCTAGATCACTTCCAACCCAAACCATTCTGTTATTCTACAATTCTATGATTAATATGAAAATCTAAAAGCAGCTTCTGGCTGAATGTTTAATTTGTGGAAGATGAAAATACATGTCACATTCCAGTATTTCTTCCCTGAGTGTCCATGTCTGAGCATTCCTAGAAGCAAGATGCTGGTGTAAGTGGGCCCTTATACTTAATACATCTGTTTCTTTTTTTCTTATTCCAGTCAATCTTAACATATTATAAAAAACTGTAGTAATTTTACACTACTTTATCCTCTCCCACCTTCCCCAAATCACATATTGCCTACCAAGCATCAGCCTTTAAGTGCAACCTGGGAAGAAGTCTTCAAATGATCGTGCTGGGTAAGAGAAAGTGATGCTGGTGCCAGTGATTTCTGCCAGAAATGGTACTGATGTGTTTGATGGCTGTGTAGAATACTGAGCATTTCTATTTCATTTGTATTCATATAAATAGATACTTCAGCTACATGTTCATTACCGTATTCTGAACAATCCTCTCAGATGAAGTCACCAAAAAGGACTGGGAAGTGTAGAAGAGATGTGTTTTGCATGTACAGCTTCAGGTTTTATTTGACTATAATATGATCTCTGTTTCTGTGACAGCATTTAAATTTAGGCTTACATTGAACTTCGTGTAGATACTGGATGTATCATCAGAGTTCATGTCAACTAATACAGCTTTTCCATATGTTCACTACAGTATCTTTAAAGCTAATTAGCTACAGAGTCATAGCAGGAAATGAGGTTTGGGGTAGGACTTGCTTGCGAGTGATTGGGTACCTCTAGAGCTGGCCTAGAAGTGGAGATTTTTGCATAGTGATGGCAGGTATGTCAAAAACAAGCAGAATATTCCTCCCTTCTGATGAAGCATCTGGAGGTCAAGTGAGATACCAGAAACTACCTAAAATAGCATAAAAATATGTGTGTTTAAGCAACTGAATTCCATTGTCTATGTTGTGTAATCACCTTGTTTTTCTTCCTAGCATTGCAGAAGATAGTTATACTGAACATTGCAAATGTTGCATTTTCATCATACAGGCTAAAAAAAAAATAAGAAAACTATAGTTTCAATGTTTCCACAGGCTGGGAGAATGCATATTCAGTATGTACCATGCAAACAGGCTGGAACCACAAGCAGTGCATGTAATCTGTGCCATAAATCCATGCTGAGTCATTTTATATCACAGCTGCTAACTCCAGAGCATGACAATTGCATTTGTGTGGTTTTATAGCTGCCAAAATTGCCTTCTTTTCATGTCTTCAGCCTCAGCGGATAGTTCAGCATTGTTTTGAAATTCATGGAAACTAGATGTACAAATATGTTAAACTCCCTTGGCTGGTGCCGTCAGATGAACTTCGGGTTTTTCAATCATGGAGATGTTTACAGGGCACCAGGTCTGCTAGCAAACAATGGCATAGAACTATAAACAAGAGGGAAAAGGATTCTTGGCCAGGAATTAGTGGGGCTCATTGAGAGAGCTTTAAACTAGGCATGAAGAGGGTAGGGGACAAAACTCCTGGATGGTTTGATTTCCAGGACACCTGGCCTGCTGGCATTGGATAGGAAAACCCTGTCCAGCAGGGGACAAGGAGGCAGGAGTTAGCAGGTCTCATTCTCAGAGCTTTAAACTAGATTGGAAGTGGGACAGGGTTGTAGCTGGGTTTGAAATAGTGGAACATTGTTCTACTATTAATGAAGACCAGAAGGCCTCCTGCCTCCCAAGGGTGCCACCAGTGTGCTCAGCTCGCTCCCTGAAATGCCTGCACACCAATGCAGCCAGCACGGGGAATAAACAGGAGGAGTTAAGGGTTATGATCTGGTGGCAATTACAGAGACATGGTGGGACAGCTCACATGACTGGAATGTGGTCATAGATTGCTGTGTCCTATTTAGGAAAGACAGCTCAGGCTTCACTGCAAGATGGTGAACAGCTCTAGTCATATGAATGTTTACAAATATGTTAAGGGTGAGTGTCAGGAGGATGGAGCCAGACTTTTTTCAGTGATGTCTAGTGCAGTAGGTGCAAACTGGAACATAGGAGGTTCCATGTAAACATCAGAAAAACCTTCTTTCCTGTGAGAGTGACAGAGCCCTGGAACAGGCTGCCCAGAGAGGTTGTGGAGTCTCCTTCTCTGGAGACATTCAAAACCCACCTGGACGTGTTCCTGTGTGATGTGCTCTAGGTGATCCTGCTCTGGCAGGGGGGTTGGAATAGATGATCTTTTGAGGTCCCTTCCAACCCCCAAGATTCTATGATACTGTGATTCCTTACTTCCACTGATTTTTGGAAGGTCAGCATTTGAAAATTAGATGCTGATTCCAGGTTACGAAATAGGAAATGGAGATCCCAGTCTGTAGCATTGGTAATGCATCCTGGAGTTAAAATAGTGAGAAAAAGGGGTTTTGCCCTTCCGCACTGTAAGCTCAAGTTTGGCCTTTCATTTTGGGGATAGTTGTCTTGGGGAGAGGGATGAAGCAGTACAACCTGAAGGTGAAAACATCTCAAACAGGTAGAGCAAAGTTTCTCAAGAGACATCTGGCAGATCTTCATACGTAATTCTTTGTGCTCCTTTGCTGCAACCAAGTTCATTGCCTGCCTCGTGGTAGCTTGTTTGGCTTAGACACAAGACTAGAATGAGACCCAGTAGTGAAGTACAGTGAGTGTATGCTGGTACAGTTCTGCATGAGCCAACTTCAGTCTTGATTTCCATACATTTTGAAGACTCACGTGCAAACTCAGACTAAGGTAAAGCTTTTGTTTTGATTAAATGCAGTTGTTAACCACAGCTAATCTCTGAAGATAGCAATTCAGGAGATACTTTGCAACTCAGTACTGTTTATGAAGCAGTCATTTTTGGATCTTTATTCCAGCTGACGCCACTGCTTGGGTTATACAGAGGCCATTTAGAAAGAGTTACCTAGGCAACCCTTCCATTGGTTCTTTTGTGCTCAAATTTTACTTCAATCATCGTATTTCAAAGCTGAGCATCCATCTCTGTTTTTCCAACCAGAATGGGAGAGAAATTGATTTGGTTTTAGGAAGCAGCCCCACAAGCTCCTGTGCCATCCCAGTCCCCCAAAGTCAGGCTTCAATAGGTTGCAACAGTGAAGTGCAGATACCATCTGCCCGTTCTGGTGAAAAGCTGAAAACTGGAGGAAAAGCTAGCCTTTTAAGCAGCTCAGGAGCCTCTGAAGTAGTCTGTGGAGTGTGACATATTTGGTTTATGTACCTTCAAAAAATCTTTTAGTAAGGATACGTGTTCGCTTTATTGTCACGTTACAATCATGCAACTTGGGAGTTTCACAAAATGTAGGAGTTAACAAAATACTGTCTTCTGTTGACATCAACACGTAACTGTCTAAGTAGCTGCAGCCTGTCAATGTGTCAAGATGTAAATAGGGGGTTGCTTCCAGTCCATCAGTGGCGGGTGATACAGTTGTGATGGAAGAGCCTGAGCTAAAAGTTGAGCTTGCTTCTGTAGGTACTGATCAGTTCAGGTATCTGGGTAGTTGAACAATTCAGGAGTTTATTATAGTGGAATAATAAAGACTCATTCTTCAATCAGAATCAGCAAAAAGTAGAAAAAAATATTACCAATACCAACATACAATGACTTTTCATCCAGACCTATTTTGATCCCTGACTAGCCTACATCCCAAGGGAAAGCCTGTGAGAAGACATTTGAGGCACAAGGTTCCCCTCCAGGGTGAAGGCATGACACTGCTCTGTGAATTCCAAGGGACCAGCGTCACTGGCAGCATAGCTGCAAAGGCACATCCTCAGACAGCTGAACTCCAGAGTAACCTCATAATCTGGCCAAAACCTTTTTACTGTGTCCTAACTAATCTTGTGAGGTAGGTGTGGTATTAATGCAATGTTTTCAGACCCCAGGGCTTCTCACTGAAACAAAGCAGTCCTCAGGACTTATTTTTAAAGATTCACTAACTTCATTCATCCATCAATATTCTGCTCAGTGTGGCTTTTCTTACAGAACGAAGAAGATGAGGACCAGCCTCTCAGCCTGGCCTGGCCTGACACTCCACGCAAGCAGCTCACCTACCTTCTTGTGTTGCCCATTGTTTTTCCTCTGTGGGTTTCTCTCCCGGATGTCAGAAATCCTGTAAGTAACTGTTGTTAGAAGTTGGTATGTTCTGCACAACAGAGTGGCTCTATAGCAAAACGTCAAAAAGGGAATGAGTGGATTTACATAGAAATAGAGCTAAGATTTTTTTTTTAAATAGCTTTTTCTCTGAAGAGGAGGTTACCATCAGTCTTCAAATCTTCAAATGAGTGCTTATGGGCAACTGGTTGGTAATAGCTATATGAAGATTGCCGTCCATATCCACTAATACATCGTAACACAAAGTGAAAGCTCTTAAAACTTATGCATTCTTAAAACTTTTACACATCTGCATTCCTAGATCTCCGTTGAATTGTAAGAGTCAAGGAAGTCTGTACATCTGCAGTGCCCGAAAGAGTATGACTGGAAAGATTTTAGGCTTACTAATTTTTTTCTGCGGTTCAGAAAGAATGATACATGTTATTACTCTTATATGCTTGTTTCACTAGATATCTGTCTCCTACTCATAATTTTAAATTTTTATACTAGAATGAGGTCCAGAAGTCCTCCCATGTGTGTCAGAAAAAAACTTGCTGTGAAATCTGTGAGGCAAAAGTTAAACCTAAAATAAAACTTAGATAACTGAAATCGATTATTTACAGATACTTTAAAAGTTAGGCCTACTACTGTGGGCTTGATTTGCAAGTCAGAAACCCAAATTCTGTATCAGATTAGTCAGATTAGTGTGTAAATATGTAAAATGAACACTTGTGTACTATATACGGATTTGAGGGACCACATGGAACCTTTGACAGCCTCTGTAGATGTTCACTTTTAAAAAATTACTTCTCCTATACTCCTAGAGTCTCTTCTAAAGTATACTTTTATCTCCACATAATGGAGACAGTTTAACTGTATTCACTTGTTCTATACCAAGATATATTTAGCTCCATGGGACCCAGAAGCGCTAGGAAAATCCTTTCATGTACAAGGTCTCTGATTATAAAGTTAGAAAAATCCTCACTGGCTTATTATGCTGTGGTGTACAGATATGCAGAATTTTATTTACTTAGAGTAGATTACGCATTAGTTCAACCAACTCCTCAGCTGATTCAATAGCTGACATGTTCTAATGTGTGTTTAGTGCCTTAGTAATACCTGCTCACATCAACCAAGGATATATGAAAGTCCTTACATTGATAATGTTACTGGCAGTACACCAGAGGTATCCGTGCCCATGGGATATTTTGCACCTGACTTTTTGTTCAGGTGTTTTGAACAATAATGGGTATTTTCCCTATACTAATAGCTCATTTCCCCTGTGGCCCTGTGTGGGCCACAAATGTAACTGCTCACCCCTAACAATAAGGAATATTGAAAGGTTGAAAGGAAAATTATGTGACCCAGGTGGGCCAGTGGCAGAGACTGAACATCATGTCTTCACTATAGCCATACTGCGCTGTTCATCCATTTGTCTCACAGGCCAGAAACATTACTATCAGGGCTCTGTTCCTGCTTCACTGGACCCATATGGGGCAGTGCATTGTATCTCTGCACCTTCCCTTTACCAGCAAAGAGGTACAGCTTACATCAACTCTTGTTGCCATACAGAGATGCACTGTTACCAAGGGGAAAAGGACAAGATGTTCCTGCACAGATCCAGTTACAGGAACAGGTTCTGAGTAATCAGATTTAAGCACCATCAAGTATGAAAGGAAAATCGAAGCTTGCAATGTAGATAGATTTAAGTGTGAGACAAACACATGGTTATTTAAAGTGAAAAGTAAAGTAAAGGTGCTGGTCGTAATGCTGGCTAAAATTAACAGTTACTTTGCAAATCACTATATCACTCACTGTCTTTTGGGATCAGGCTTTTGGAAGAAAAATCTTCATACTTGGATCCTCCTTGCTTCTGAAAGTCCTGTTTTTCATACACTGACATGAAAACAATAATGAAATGCACCAAGAAAACGTCCTTAAGATTGCTGGTAGACCGGAACAGTACCAATCCAACCAATCTACAGTGAAACTATAAAATCCTTTCTCTTTTGCTAAAAGAAAAAAACACACAAGCTGAATGAGCTATGGCTCTTCTTATTTGTCTGTTACCATGACCACAACAGAATCAACTGGTACTAAACTGGGCTCTCAGTCTTTACAAGGCACCATCACAACAGCTACCAGAAAAGATGGGGAGAAGTAGTGCTGTCTGCTGTCTCTGAGTAATTCTTTTGGGAAAATGCTTGGAATTGGCAGCTCTCTATATTTCCAAGAGCAAGTGACTTGCGATGAGATGAATCTCAAAAGACTGCTGTAATTGGTTACCAAATAAGCATGATTATTATTGTACTCTGGAAAGAAGAACCAGAATCCAAAAAAAGAATCAGCACTCTCATTACTGCTTTTAAAAAAGTTAATCTATGTGCAAATCATATAGCAGCATCTATGGGGTCCATTTGTGGTCTCATTGTCTGTAATATGTATAGGCTTTAAATTCTACCCTTTTTTTGAGTCTAGATGTTCCCCTTTTAAAATAGGTGATTAAATCGGTAAGCCTATTTAAATACTCTTAATCCTGAGCTTCTGCTTATCAGTTAATTTTACTGGGAGATGATTGGCTGACAAAGGCTAGGAATACACACACTGCAAAGTTACTGACTTGTAATTCTTAACCATCCAAATTCTGTGGGTGTCTGACTCAGATAGGCAATGTCTCATTATTTTGCAAGAACTGTTTGGTATGTATAATTGCGTTGACAGAGAGCTATTACTGGCCAGTACAGCCCTTGCTTTATTAGTTTTGCCTAAGTCAATGTATGCTTGTATCTTGAGTGTTGTATAGTGATAATCCAAATTGCACTGCTCTGAGATGGTCTATGTAGATTTTGTGACCAACTGCAACAAGCTTATCACTTCATCATCATATTCACTGTATTTGGCATTGCATTTTGCCAGAAAATCCCAGTTTTTACAAGGACATAAAAAAATGTTGAAAGTCAAAAGAGTTGGCTACTAAGAATGGTCAAAAAGAAGTGCTAGCTATTTAGTTTAAAGAAAAGGAATTGCTCTTTGCATTCATTTATCTGTTCCAGACCCAGTTCTGCTCCCAGTGTTGTCAGATTACTATTTTACCAGCCAACTTTATGTTCCTTTCAAATTGTGTTTCTTTTTCAGGCTGAGGTCTTCTGTCTCCAAATTCATTTTAAGTTTTTATTTTTGAAATTAAAAGTCTATCTGAGTGGGTTTAAATACCAGAAGCTCATAATCAGATTTTCTGGTCTGATAAAAATTTAAACTGTTTTGAAAAAGTAACTCTGTTTGCTCTGTAAAGAGTTAAGAAGCAGATCGAGCAAAATAGCTTGAGCAGTTCTAGAAACCATGCTTGTGACAGTAATAGAGTTTACATGAAAAATATATTTGCAGGTGCCAATGTGGCTGTTTATGCCTATATTTAAAGATCATTGATTTAAAACACCTACTGGAATGATTGCTTACTCCAACAGAAGTCAGAGTATTTTTTATTTGATATATGAGGGGATTGGAAGGGTTGTTAAATCTGTACCATCTTCAGTGTGTGTTTCTATGTATCTGAAATTGTAGAGTTTTATAGGTTGTGTTAGTCAATGTTTACGAGTTCAATTTTCAGGAGGGCATTTAGCACTATGCAGAGCACCCCCAGGGCGTGAGTAGGTGTTCTGTAGCACAGCCTACAGCTGCACCTGCTGCTAGAGTAGATATGGACCTTTTAAGTGTTGCATCCTGTAGATGAGTGTGTACAATTGCCATTGCTGACTTTTCCTTTTTCCTATCAGTAATTACTTGATCTCATTCCATTGACATCAGCAGAAAGTCTACACCATTTCAATGAACTGCCGATCAGCCCTTCTCTTTCCCAATTCAGCAGACAAAGGACAGTGTTATTCCCACATGACCAGTTCTAGTTCACTAAGCACCTCTTAATCCACAGCCACCCATGCTGATTAGTTAGTAAACATGAGGCTGTCCCATATAAATGCCTCTTGTGTCTGTTACACGAGAAAAGCTATCTGTGCCGCTCTGTAAACTCCCTAAAAATAGGGCTTTATTGTGACCTGAACAAGCTGAATTGGCAAAATCCAATAATTATTTTATCTCTCAAAGTCATATTCAGGGAAAGCCCTGCTGTCCTGTCTGCTCTCACACCACCTAGGAAGGACCCACAGGCTTAGGCATTTTCTGGTGCAACAGCAGCAGATCTTGCAGTGGAGAGGGGAGCAGAAAAGGAGAGCAAAAAGTGGAAGCAGCTTTAGCGAGGACTTAACTGGAGGAAGTAGTGCAGGATGGAGCAGCTGGAGTAAGTTACTCGAAGTGGTATTTCCACAAGCAGTCCCACTGGTTATCCATGAAAACGTGTAGGATTCTGCTGGTGGTACATCGGAAGTCATCTAGGGTGAGGGTCTGTGTTCAGAAGGTCAATGCCCATAAAGAATGTGGTTTCATTCAAGACCGTTAGCATTCACTTACATTACAAATTTCATTTTAAACACTAATTTGATTTAGACAGTGATTGCCTGGTACAGTACTGCAGTCATGTTTTCTTTCTTTAGTGGTTAACTTGATCTCTTTGTTACAGAGATCCAGCTAGCCAATAGGAAATATGCATGATGCAAGAGACTGGAAAGAATAGAAACCAAAATAAATCGTTAATCCGAATATAACCTATTCATTGCCTAGAAAAATCCTATCTGTTCAAAGCTGGACATTAGTAAGGGAGACACTGCAAAATATAATGAAGTTATACAGACTTTTTAATTCATTGAAGGACCTCAGAATGTGTTTTACATTTTTTGTAACAAACTTTTCTACAAAACAAAGCATGGCAAATATGTGCTTAATCTACCTTCTGTAGAAGGTAGAAAATGGGTTGGGTTCCCAAGAAAAGTAAACACCTGCTTACGTTTTAGATGTGTATTTGTTTAGCTCTGTCATATGGCAGCCTTTGTTATAGTAACTGTGAAAGGTGTTGCACATAGTTATTGAGGTGTATCTGAGCAATTTGAAAACTTTCTTTCTGAATAAGCAGAAGTTATTAATAAATTTAGAAGCCAAACCACCATTCAACTAAACACACATGCACACTGTGGCATAACAAAATATGATACAAATGACAACCCAATACTTGCCAATCATCATCTGAGTTGCCAGGAGTTATTTTACAGCTGAAGTAGTTGGAAGAACAGGTAAGCATATAGCAGTGCAGGGAGTCAGTTTCATAACATTTTTAAAATTTATTTTTATCATCTGATGATGATGATCAGAACAGTTTGTCAGAACAGCTGATGGGAAGAAATGAGAGGCTGCTCTTTGAGAAAGGAGTAAGAGTACAGCACATCAGCCTTCAGCATAGGTGTTCACTGTTTCTCTCTGTTTGTGTTTCAGGGGTCAAGAAAATTTTTTCCTATCACATTTTTTGGCTCAATCAGCTGGATCGCATTTTTTTCTTACTTAATGGTCTGGTGGGCACATCAGGTAAGGAGGTGGTATTGGTACAAAATACTAGCCCTACATTGTCCTTTGCACTGTGAAAGATCATTGGAGTCCATCATCTACCTCATGCTAAGTAGCACTTTATGTTAGGACCTGCAGCCATGGCTTAAGTAAATCACTACTCAGTAAACGGAAAGTAGTTCAGAAAGCTGTCGTCGTCCTGATTGCAGGACTTGATCATTCTTATAACATCAGAACCATCAGCAACCACTTATCAACACCTACTGGTTCTATTTGACAGTCTTACCTTTCTCCTGAACTATGGAAATCTGTGAAAACAAGTAATTGTTCAGTCTTGCCTGTATTCCCCAAGCTAGTCGGCAAGTTCCAAGATGATATTCCTGGCTACACAGGTTTGCAGCAAAAAGCATTTCTTCACCTCAGGGTGGTGGTGGATTTTTTTTCTGTTTTTGCTTTAACCTTTTTTAGGTTGGAGAGACCATAGGTATTAGTGAAGAAATCATGGGATTGACTATTCTAGCTGCTGGCACATCCATTCCTGACCTTATTACCAGCGTTATTGTAGCACGCAAAGGTCTGGGGGACATGGCTGTATCCAGTTCTGTTGGAAGCAACATATTTGACATCACAGTGGGGTAAGTCCTACAGCAAGAAAATTGTGTCTTGTTTTAACAAGACCTGCTCTTCCCATGTTGCTGTAGTTTTGCCAAGGTATTGCCCACAACAATTTCCTGCCATTGATACTAAAAAGGAGAAGGATGCAAATAAGCAGTGGATGTTACTATTTTAAGTGCTCAGAAATCTTTAGATGTTCATATGACAGAATTGACAGAAATTTGTTGCCTAATTTGTTGCAAGTGAATTGCACTTCAAAAAGTATTTAAGAGTAGTGTTCCAAGAAGGAATTACTGAAGCTTTTTATGATTTTGTCAGATTGCTTTTGGTGACATGTGACTTCTTTATATACCTGGCAAGTCCCAAATTACAAACCAATTTGCTAGTAACACAAAGGACCCATTGTATAGCTCTGACAATGTGAACCAAGGTAAGATTGTGCAGAGATGTGCTATTTACACTTTACTGCTTCATGACAGCTCTAGGATAATGATGTGTGGCGTGTAGTTGCAATTCAAATTCCTTTGCAACCTTTTGAGGCCAAGCTAGACCAGGTTCAGAAATGTTGTAACTTATGCCTCAGCATTTCAAAAATGTGCCGTAAATATACAAACTCTCTTTATGCCCACATTCCTATCTTCCACACAGGATAGAGGCACTGAGAACCATGTCCATACTCTCAGTTTGTCTGTCTTTGGTAGTTTCTTGCGATCACACATGCAGAAGAACAGGTCCAATCATAGTTGTAGTCTTACGCAACCTAGTTGTAGAACAAATCGTGGTTTTATTCATAGGTACAAAAAGGGACCCTAAAGTTAGAGTAGAAAGTAAATGGCTTTTTTAATCCATCCGCTAGCTAATGGAAGGACCTTTTTGCACAGCAGCAGAACTGGGCCACTTTTTTCTATTAATCCAGAATCATGAAGTTTTTACCTTAGCATCTTTAAGCAGTAGGCCTGCAAGAAATGCCATTACCATGTACTTCAACTTAGAGTGCATAGGGTGCATTACAAAACTTTTTGCTTTTGCAATGCTTTCTTACTTTTCTTAAAAATTACTAGTCTTCCTGACAATGGGGATGTTGTTTTCCTGTACCAATCTGCTAGATCTTATGTATTTACAACAGCAGTGGTACAGCTGAGCTGTAGGGTGGTTTAGTTAGTACTGAGGCTGCAATAAATTATTCTTTCTTGAGCTGCTTATTCAAAGTTTGAATGTTGTGAGCTTCTGACAGCTCTCTTCATGCTTTTTAAGCCTGCTAAGCTCCACTCAATGGCTTAAGTATTAATTTTGGCTTCACATCTTCCAGAGGGATTTTGCCTCATTCTGTGGCATCAGAGATGAGAAATGCAATGGGAGCAAATACAGAAATAGAAATTCAGCTGGAGTCCAGTTGAAGTGTATATTTTAACACAGGTTTATACTGTAAATATGGATCAAAGCTTTTAAGGGCTAAGCTTTTGGGGGAGTGCCTTGCAGGGTGTTGATTCTTCATGTCAAGGACATGTCATCAGGTGACCCACTCTGCTGTAATGCAGGCTTTTGGAAAGAGACTTGAAGTAGATTCTTCCACAGATGGTTTGAAATCCAGAAACAAATGAAAGGCGCCTCCCAGGTCACAGACATGCCAGGTGATTTGTCAGCCAAGGGAAATATAATTCAACAACATAACTAGTGGAATAGGGAGAAGCCTAAATCCCATTTCTTCTCCCCAAGAACCACAAGCAAGCAGACAAGTTAGACTTATGTTCATATTAAAAGATTTTCGTGCCTTGCTTTATGCAGGAAGCCTCTAGTTGTATTTTGAAGTGCCTCCAGAAACTTTCTGGTGTCCCTTTCTGCACCTCTGCAATGTTTCTGATTAATTTTTCTGTTTCTTAACAGTCTTCCTCTTCCATGGCTCCTGTATGCTGTGATTAATAACTTGGCCCCAGTGACTGTCAGCAGCAATGGTCTGTTCTGTGCAATTGTCCTCCTCTTCATCATGCTGCTTTTTGTCATCCTCTCCATCGCTTTCTGCAAGTGGAAGATGAATAAATTCCTGGGTTTTCTCATGTTTGGGCTTTATTTTGTGTTCCTGGTTGTCAGCGTCCTCCTGGAGGACAAAATAATCCAGTGTCCTGTCTCCATCTAATGGAAAGTGCTGTTTCTTGAGAAAAAAACAAACAAGCAAACATAGATATTTATTTAAAAAAAAAAAAAAAAAAAAGTAAAAATGAAACCATGAAAAACCACACCAAAAAGTATCTATAAGAATAACCCATGGATTTATAAATTTCCTCTCTCTCAATTTTAAAAAAGAAAAAGAAATAAAGAAATAGAGAAAGAGAGGAAAAGAGAAAGAAAGAGAGGAAGAGAGAGGAAAAGAGAGAGAGAGAGAGAAAGAAAGAAAGACAAGAAGAAAAAGAAAATGACCCAGAGGGTGGCTCTCAGAACTGAAGAATGCTGCGGGACAGTGCAGTCACACGTGAAGAGCTGAGTCCAGCTGCACTGAAATTTGTCTGCTGTAGAACATCCTCACTGCTCAGTGCTGGACATGCTGTGCACGCACGGAAGCGGTGACAGCTACTGCTTCTCCTGTGCCCATGGCTCATAGTCTGCAGGCTTCTTGTTCTCTGTAGTAGTATACACAGACACACAGCATGCTCAGTTGTTAAAGCTCTCATCTTCTAAGGGGAATGCTAATGCTAACTTTGTGAGGGCACCACCCCCCGCACATCCTGGTGCGGGATTTTTACTGGTTGCCAAGGTATTGCCCACAACAATTTCCTGCCATTGATACTAAAAAGGAGAAGGATGCAAATAAGCAGTGGATGTTACTATTTTAAGTGCTCAGAAATCTTTAGATGTTCATATGACAGAATTGACAGAAATTTGTTGCCTAATTTGTTGCAAGTGAATTGCACTTCAAAAAGTATTTAAGAGTAGTGTTCCAAGAAGGAATTACTGAAGCTTTTTATGATTTTGTCAGATTGCTTTTGGTGACATGTGACTTCTTTATATACCTGGCAAGTCCCAAATTACAAACCAATTTGCTAGTAACACAAAGGACCCATTGTATAGCTCTGACAATGTGAACCAAGGTAAGATTGTGCAGAGATGTGCTATTTACACTTTACTGCTTCATGACAGCTCTAGGATAATGATGTGTGGCGTGTAGTTGCAATTCAAATTCCTTTGCAACCTTTTGAGGCCAAGCTAGACCAGGTTCAGAAATGTTGTAACTTATGCCTCAGCATTTCAAAAATGTGCCGTAAATATACAAACTCTCTTTATGCCCACATTCCTATCTTCCACACAGGATAGAGGCACTGAGAACCATGTCCATACTCTCAGTTTGTCTGTCTTTGGTAGTTTCTTGCGATCACACATGCAGAAGAACAGGTCCAATCATAGTTGTAGTCTTACGCAACCTAGTTGTAGAACAAATCGTGGTTTTATTCATAGGTACAAAAAGGGACCCTAAAGTTAGAGTAGAAAGTAAATGGCTTTTTTAATCCATCCGCTAGCTAATGGAAGGACCTTTTTGCACAGCAGCAGAACTGGGCCACTTTTTTCTATTAATCCAGAATCATGAAGTTTTTACCTTAGCATCTTTAAGCAGTAGGCCTGCAAGAAATGCCATTACCATGTACTTCAACTTAGAGTGCATAGGGTGCATTACAAAACTTTTTGCTTTTGCAATGCTTTCTTACTTTTCTTAAAAATTACTAGTCTTCCTGACAATGGGGATGTTGTTTTCCTGTACCAATCTGCTAGATCTTATGTATTTACAACAGCAGTGGTACAGCTGAGCTGTAGGGTGGTTTAGTTAGTACTGAGGCTGCAATAAATTATTCTTTCTTGAGCTGCTTATTCAAAGTTTGAATGTTGTGAGCTTCTGACAGCTCTCTTCATGCTTTTTAAGCCTGCTAAGCTCCACTCAATGGCTTAAGTATTAATTTTGGCTTCACATCTTCCAGAGGGATTTTGCCTCATTCTGTGGCATCAGAGATGAGAAATGCAATGGGAGCAAATACAGAAATAGAAATTCAGCTGGAGTCCAGTTGAAGTGTATATTTTAACACAGGTTTATACTGTAAATATGGATCAAAGCTTTTAAGGGCTAAGCTTTTGGGGGAGTGCCTTGCAGGGTGTTGATTCTTCATGTCAAGGACATGTCATCAGGTGACCCACTCTGCTGTAATGCAGGCTTTTGGAAAGAGACTTGAAGTAGATTCTTCCACAGATGGTTTGAAATCCAGAAACAAATGAAAGGCGCCTCCCAGGTCACAGACATGCCAGGTGATTTGTCAGCCAAGGGAAATATAATTCAACAACATAACTAGTGGAATAGGGAGAAGCCTAAATCCCATTTCTTCTCCCCAAGAACCACAAGCAAGCAGACAAGTTAGACTTATGTTCATATTAAAAGATTTTCGTGCCTTGCTTTATGCAGGAAGCCTCTAGTTGTATTTTGAAGTGCCTCCAGAAACTTTCTGGTGTCCCTTTCTGCACCTCTGCAATGTTTCTGATTAATTTTTCTGTTTCTTAACAGTCTTCCTCTTCCATGGCTCCTGTATGCTGTGATTAATAACTTGGCCCCAGTGACTGTCAGCAGCAATGGGCTGTTCTGTGCAATTGTCCTCCTCTTCATCATGCTGCTTTTTGTCATCCTCTCCATCGCTTTCTGCAAGTGGAAGATGAATAAATTCCTGGGTTTTCTCATGTTTGGGCTTTATTTTGTGTTCCTGGTTGTCAGCGTCCTCCTGGAGGACAAAATAATCCAGTGTCCTGTCTCCATCTAATGGAAAGTGCTGTTTCTTGAGAAAAAAACAAACAAGCAAACATAGATATTTATTTAAAAAAAAAAAAAAAAAAAAAAAAAAGAAAAAATGAAACCATGAAAAACCACACCAAAAAGTATCTATAAGAATAACCCATGGATTTATAAATTTCCTCTCTCTCAATTTTAAAAAAGAAAAAGAAATAAAGAAATAGAGAAAGAGAGGAAAAGAGAAAGAAAGAGAGGAAGAGAGAGTAGCAATTTATTGAGTTTTTCTTTTATCCAGAGAAAGACAACTTACAACTGAAGTCTTCAAATGAAATAGCTACTCTCATTTAAATGAATATAACAAACAAAAATAAAGTGCTATTTGCATGTACTAGTGAATGAACAAAATTGAAGGTATATCTAGTAATTGGTTTGCAAATTAAAAAATGTGTTCTTTGTATTTGATGGAGAAGCAGAAAATTGCAAACATTGATTTCAGAATAGAAGCTATTCTCTTTATTGTCTAGAGATTGCCCATCAGAGAGTAATAAATTTCATTCATAGTGATCTCTTGGTATTCATGCTAAAAACAAAACAGAAAATAGGGTTCTTTTCTATAGCTACTTTTCGTCCATTTTTGAGGTTTCCTATGTGTTTGCTGCATCCTGCAAAAGAAAGAGAGGAAGAGAGAGGAAAAGAGAGAGAGAGAGAGAAAGAAAGAAAGACAAGAAGAAAAAGAAAATGACCCAGAGGGTGGCTCTCAGAACTGAAGAATGCTGCGGGACAGTGCAGTCACACGTGAAGAGCTGAGTCCAGCTGCACTGAAATTTGTCTGCTGTAGAACATCCTCACTGCTCAGTGCTGGACATGCTGTGCACGCACGGAAGCGGTGACAGCTACTGCTTCTCCTGTGCCCATGGCTCATAGTCTGCAGGCTTCTTGTTCTCTGTAGTAGTATACACAGACACACAGCATGCTCAGTTGTTAAAGCTCTCATCTTCTAAGGGGAATGCTAATGCTAACTTTGTGAGGGCACCACCCCCCGCACATCCTGGTGCGGGATTTTTACTGGTGAAAATCCTGAGTGAAAAGCATACGCGGAGTGGATGAGTCACAGACAGTGAAGAGCTTGGACATCTCTTCATGTAAATGGATGAATATGATGTGATTTCAGCAAAGTCAGCGAGTTCCTCAGTGTTTTGACCCTCTGTATCACAGTCATGTAAAGACAATAAGCAGAATGTAAATAGTGGTTAATTTCATCTTGCAAAACTCTTCAGATACCTGGCACTGAAGGGGCAATGCTGCCTGGCCATTTTGTAACTGGTGCAGATTTTCATTGCATTCACATGCAAAGACTAAAATGGGGATACTCTTTCTTATCTAATAGCAACACAGCATGCAGAGAGATCATACAACTACTATGTGAACACACCATTCTTCTTAATGCAGCAATACCAACAACAGTACTTTCAGGCTTTCAGATGCTGTTATCATTATGAGTTTGCCTTTTCATGCCAGAAGAAAAAAGGCTAATTTGCTTATGCGTAGTATTTCATACAGAAAACACAAGTAATTGTTAAGTGACAACCTAATTGCTGAAGTGGATATATATTTTACAGTCTAACTTTCACTGTTACTTAGAGTGTAAGGACCTTCACAGCTACATATAGCCATTGCTGGGAGAGATCTCCAGCTGCTGTACAAAGCTGGGGCAGTTCATATTTGATGTTATAAATCTTGAAACTAGGTAAGAGAAACTTAACATTTTTAATATAGTGGAGCTTCAGGAGACCTACGTGAAAAATCTTCAGTATTGCTGGAAGTGTGAATGCCTAAAGAGCCCAGGAAGGAGTGAAAATGCAGTATTATTTTCCTGAAATTGTGAAGGAAGGAGAAGATCCACACCTAGAACATAAATACAAGGGGGAAGTAAGCAACAAAGTGTTAATCTTTCCTATAGTTTGGATTATTAAAAAAAGAAGAAAAAAAAAGGGAGGACTCAAATGTGTGTTAAGTAATTATTTCAGATAATTGTTGTTTGTTTATTCAAATATTTTGTGTGGTTAGAGTTCATGAAATTTCAGCACATTTCTGTGACCTGTTTCGGCATTGTTTTGTATTCATATTGCACTCAAAATGGCAAGGCCGTGCTCACAGCTGTGTAACAGAAGGTTCAGCACATTTTGTCTTGTTGTGCTTCTCTGTGTTCCATGCCGTTTGTATCTCACTCATCACCTTTGTCCTTTACTATTTCCGTATTATATGTGTTTGTATATAACAGTATCTGTTTAGAGACTAAGGACTTGACAGAAAATAATGGTAGAGAAAACTGTAAAAAATACATATTAAAAATTGCTAAAATATTAATATTATATGATATCGTGAAGAAAAAAGTGAGATACTAATGAACAAAAGCAAGAAAACTAGGAGTTACAATGTGTGCTACTCATGTCTTGTCTTAAAGTATTAAGTCCTAGCTACATTCAGAATCAGTATTTGATCTTAACCATACATTTGGTTAAGCAGC
The DNA here is from genome assembly GCF_000747805.2 of Chaetura pelagica. NCBI lineage: Eukaryota > Metazoa > Chordata > Aves > Apodiformes > Apodidae > Chaetura > Chaetura pelagica. The sequence goes on along the minus strand of NW_009952441.1, from coordinate 1,782,117 downwards.
AACATCTCTTGCTGCTTAGTGCTTTGTAGTGTGAGCTTCTCTCCTTGTGAGCAAAAATTTATGTATTTGAGATCCTTCATTGCTCCAAAATCCTGACCCATCTTCACCATAGTGCTGCCCACCTCTTAGCATTTGTTTCTGCAGGCGTGCAGGACAGAAAGATTGGTGTGTATGTACCTGCTGTGCCCTCTGCTGACAGGAGCAGCAATCTTGTGAAAGCAAATCAGTAAACCAAATTCTGGGCTCAAATGAAACAGGTTTCCCAAAATACAGAGCTGACTCCACATTATAATCTGTCCCTGAGGAGTCACCAAATGCTTTTTATTTCTGATGGTGGTGCTCAAAACAGGTTTTTTGCATGACCCAAGCAAACTTTTCCCAAGTGAGCAGAATAAGAGCAATCTGAAAGAGCCTGTGCAGGAAGGATCATGATAGGTCCCTGTATATGGGCACTTACATTACTCCTTTTTTGTTTTCTTTTTTCTCCATTCATTACTTCATGGCCACCGTGGTGTGCAACTCCCACACTAGAAACTCCCACGCTCTGGTCCTCTCTGCAGTGTGAGGGCAGCAGCAGAGACTACTGCCCAGCTGAGGGCAGGCAGGGAGAACAGAGTAACTGATGAAAAGCCCTGCACTATTCAAATGTTTCAGACCAATATTGCAGTCATTAACATCATGAAGGAAAACTTCTATGTGTAGGGCTAAGGGCTGGTATCCTGTAATGTATTTGTATACTGTCCTAGGATGTATCTGACTTGTTTCTTTCCTGTATCTGCTTGCCCCTATCTACATATTAATCTTGGAAGGTATTAAAAATAATTGTTTCCTCTCAGAAGTGAATACCACATGGCTCCCACTGCCTTGTGTCTGCTGGGAGGATCATTATTCAAGTGACCAAACAGCAGTGTGGTCAGTGGCAGCTCAGCTCCAGAGTTAACAGGAGAAATTCCAGTTGTGTGTTGTTTTCTCTTGGAGGCTGGTTGTGAAAACTGGTTATACGTACCCAGGCAGCTTTCTCCAAAACTGGTAGGATAAACTTTTTTGTGATACTTGCATGCTGATGTGCTCTTTGATTATAAGGCAACATAAGAGAAGACAGAGATCTGGGTGGAGTGAGAAGCACGGTCCCTTATCCCATGCAGGAGAAGTCTGAAAAGAGAACAGCTGAGAGCTGTTGTCACCCTATGACTGGATGTCCATAAGCTGTCCACGAAAAAATGCACACCACTTTCTAGGACACTCTTATTTTAAAGTGACAGTAAATTTCCCAGCATGAGGTGTTTCTCATTGTTCATAACTGTTTCACTGTGTGTTTCATTAGTATGGTCCTGGTAGACAGGAGGATGACCATGAGCCAGCAATGTGCCCTTGTGGCCAAGAAGGCCAATGGCATCCTGGGGTGCATTAGAAAGGGTGTGGTTAGTAGGTCAAGAGAGGTTCTCCTCCCCCTCTATTCTGCATTGGTGAGGCCGCATCTGGAGTATTGTGTCCAGTTCTGGGCCCCTCAGTTCAAGAAGGACAGGCATCTGCTCGAAAGAGTCCAGTGCAGAGCTACTAAGATGATGAAGGGAGTGGAACATCTCCCTTATGAGGAAAGGCTGAGGGAGCTGGGTCTCTTTAGCTTGGAGAAAAGGAGACTGAGGGGTGACCTCATCAATGTTTACAAATATGTAAGGGGTGAGTGTCAGGGAGATGGAGTTAGGCTTTTCTCAGTGATGACCAGTGATAGGACAAGGAGTAATGGGTGCAAATTGGAGCATAGGAGGTTCAAGGTGAATATCCGAAAAAAAAAATTTACTGTGAGAGGGACAGAGCACTGGAACAGGCTGCCCAGGGAGGTTGTGGAGTCTCCCTCACTGGAGACATTCAAAACCCACCTGGATGAGTTCCTGTGTGATGTACTCTAGGTGACCCTGCTCTGGCAGGGGGGTTGGACTAGATGATCTTTCGAGGTCCCTTCCAGCCCCTAAGATTCTATGATTCTCAACATTTTATACCTAGAAGTAAAATTTCTATTTTCTTCAGTCAAAGTTCTAAATTACTTTAGTAGGGATCTGGTCCTGCAAACTACCTGAATTTCTAAAGCAAGATGGTCAGTCTCCTATACCTGATTGTATACCTATGATAATTTATTCAATTGAAGCTGCACTCTGGATAAACTTTTTGAAACACAAATGAATCATTGATACGGAAATTGGTGTTAAGACTGAGATCCTGTTCTGGCTTAGTGTTTTCAGGACAACATGAGGTTGGTAATACAAGAAGATAAGAATGCAACTTCAGGTTAAATAGCCAGCTCTCTGTAACACCATCAAACCTGAACAGAACCAGTGTTGGACATGATTTTTGGAAGGGAATTCCAGTAGCATCTGAGTAGCATCAGATGGGTCAGACTGTAACCTGTGTTAAAGATTTTCTGCACTGACTTCACTGAATTTAAAGCAGAGACTGGGTATAAAATAGCATTGGAGTCCTAGAAGTATTTGCTGTTTTCTGCTAAAAAAACCCCAACTAACAACAAACAACAACAAACCCAACCAAACACACAAAAAAAACCCCAAAACAAAACAAAACATAAAACCTCAAATAAAACACATTCTTTCTGCAAAAGCCACCATGGTTGAATCTGTAGGATAAATGCTATAAAAGCATGATAAAAATGTGAAATGAGGGTGAGCTCCTCAAGAGCTACATGTAGACATGGAAAAAGCTTTCAGCAAAGTTCTGTGTATTTTAAATTAACTATTTTACTGAAAGCTAGTGCTTTCTTGTAGTGCAGACAGGCTGTTCTTACCTACTCAACTGATGTGGCTGTCTGCATAATCTTCATGAAGCATAAGGCACAGTGGGTGACAAGCTTATTTAGATGTCATTTGATGTTTGTAATGTCAATGAGCCTACCATGTAATTTCCATGTGTGGTACTCTGAAGTAGTTTATGGTCACTACCACTCATGGTACTGTTGTGTGTGGATATGAAGGTCCATAAAGCAGTAAGATTAAATGTGGTTAAACCAAGTATTGTAAAAAATAGATGCTTAGAAATATTCTCAATGTTTGGGTGTTTTTAAGGGATTATTTCTCTGGTTTTCTTTTACTTCATTACATATTAAAAAAAAATATATATATATCGATATTTTTTTTTAAAAGGGGATATGCAATGTTTTTAAATTATTCTTCTTTCAGCAGTAATTCCTTAAAATAGCATCTTGTGGTCCATATAACTTGTATTCTAAATCGAATATGAGTCTGTATCAGATGGATCTATTTTATTATAACAAAGAAATAATCCCTTATCCAACAACTGACCCACTGAAATCCAGAAGATTTCTGCCACTAACTTGGGCAATATACAGATTTTTAACTTGGGATCCTATATTTCATAAATGCATTTGCATAACAAATATAATTGCCCTGGGAGCTATGTGCAAAGAGAAAGATTGCATTCACTTCTATTCTTGGAAACTACTTTACCTCTTGTAACTAACAATAACACAACTAACAGAGATAGGCATGGTGAGTTCCTCTGAGCAGGTGATTCATGTTTTCCTGCTGTTCCTGGGAAGTTTGGTGCAGGAATTTTCAGCTGGACACATATCTGCAGAAAGTGATTTTGAAATTAGTAAGTGAGGTGGTTTGTACTCAACAATGTGGAGAAGAGTCCTACTCCAGTCCTCCAACAGATGTCAGTTTCACTCCTGTTTGATGTTAAAATGGTCCTTCTCTTGACATCAGTTACAGGAATATCAGTATTGAGGTATCTGTCATTTCCTTTGGGACTGGGGAGAGTAACTTCCAGGTTGAAGTTATGCAATTCAGCACACCCATCCAGCACAAAAGTTGTAGCTGGATCACAGCCCTGTAGTCCAGACAAGTCATCCTATAGCTCTACTGTTTGTCACTAGTGTTGTCAGTGTATGGCATCTCAGGACTTATCTGCCTGGTTGGATGCAGGTAGTTTCTGTGTGCCCCTGCCTGTGCTCCTGCCTGGCTGGATGTAAGCCATGACTTCTCCAGAAGCCATGTAGTCACCCTGGTGTGGCACTAAGTCCTTGCTGCCAGCCAGCCAGCCAGATGCAGGTCGGCCCCAGCCTAGAAGCCATGTAACCACCTGGGACATGGGTAGACCAGACACATGCCTGGCCACATTGTTCCTACATGAGCCATAAATGGTTCAGGACAGGATTGAGTAAGAAATAATGTAATTCAAGATTGCTAAATGAACTGTACATTCATGTAGATTTATTGTAAATTCACTTCTCATCAAACACAAAACTAATCCAAACAAATTTGTTTGTGTTTTTAAAGATCTTGCACTTTACTATTTATTTTTTTTACTTTTATTTTATGTCACATAGTTGTCTTAATGCAAAATGAAGCCATAAAAAAACCCAGAAGACTAGTACGGGGTTTCTAAATAAGGGGATCGTTAATTTTAAAGTAAAGAATCCATTTCATGTCTCTGTTTTAAGGTGTAATGTAAAATACTGTCAAATAAATGTACAGTAAAGCAGGATCTGGTTTTGCCTTAGTGAAACTGTAAGTCGGGGGAGTTTGCTCATTCTCTTGAGCTTCCCTGTGGGATGGTACAAAATGCTGCACACTGTCTTTGTAGCAGGAGCTCAATCCTGACATCATTGTTCACCCCAGAAGGAACACAGGGCTTGCAGAGTCAGGCCCAGTGAAGCAATTAAATAATCCTCTTACTCTAATGCTTTCTCCCACTGAGATCACAGTAAAGGAAGCTCCTCATACTTTCGTAAGTTTGGAAGAGAAGTTTCCAGGGTCAGGCTATCCAATAGAAATCAACAATTTCTTCTAATTTCCCACAAAAATTAATGCCAAAGGAATTTTGCTTGGTTTTGTGTTAATTTCCATTATCAAGATCTCTATTACACAGTTTTAATTTTGCAATCCTGACTCTGGGGAATTGACTTACACAAGTAGAAATAATTTCAGTCACTTAAGATGGCAAGATCAGACTACTGCATTATCATGCAAAAATAATAGTAGCATGTTATACTTGAGAATCAGATGCTATTTTTGTAACAAAGCTTTTTTAGCTTGTTTGTTTCACTTTGTAGTTTTCATACTCTTTCATCTCTCATTTTCAACTTACTGTAAGAAAAATTTGAAGAAGTCCCCCATTATACACTTTCTAACTTAAAAATATATTGTCATGGAAAACCAGTCCATGCAACCCCCTGAAAATTCCAAGTTTTCTCATGTGTTTATGTGTATGGATCATTACTCAGATTAAACCCTTGTATCTCTTAATCAGTAAATTATCTGTGAATATAAGTTTGTATGTAGTATGGAAGTTACCTTTATTTGTACATAGGTTCTTGGAAATAATCCCTTCTATCAAAGCTCCTACTTCACTATATCTACAGAATGTTTCACTGTGGCATGTACACTTTCTCACCTTATGGTATCAATACAGAGCTCCTCATATAAATCACTTCATGTAATTGAGTTGTCTAAGTGTGAATAACAATAACAATAAATACTAATAAAAAGGCTAACCAGTGTGTCATTTTTCTCAGTATCTTCGGTTCTAATTATCTTGGGCTTCTTATGGCTCTGAAAATAGTACTTTAGCTATGACCTCTGGGTTGAATGATGATCTACAATGCTACTTTTCATCATAAGTGTTCAAGAGGCAGTTCACTGCCTCTTGCAGCATCACTGTGCTACTTACTGTGCATACACAGAGTAAGGAAAACATCCATGTCCAAGTGACCTTAAGCTTCAGTTAAACAAGGATTTTTCATCTACAGTCCTTTGTGAATCCACCAGAAGATAACTTCCTAGAGCAGTGTGTATCTGGAGTCCTGTGGTCCCTGCTTGGGCCAAGTTCCTCTACATTTACTGACGTTTGCTCACAGGTTGATTTGAATGCCATTCTTCCGTTTGACGTATTCTCTAATCTTCAAGCTGTACAGTCTGTTCTTGCCAGCTAGGATGTTTGGTTTTTTTCAGTCTGTCATATGAATAGTACTTATAAACTAACTAACTAACTAACAGCAAACGAAAATTGATAGTGTTAAAAATATTATTAATTAAGAAAAGCTAAGGGAGATGCCCAGTCCCTACTTTATATGTAAATTCAAGCTTCATTAACACCCAGGACTCACTTCACATGCAAATCACCACATGAAGTCAGACAGGCTTGGATCCAGGCCTGTATTGCACGACCTCTGAGCATGGAGCCTCAGTTCACAGGTCATGCCCAGTTTGGCCATGCAGCCATTAGGCACATGGGTTTGAGGACAAGCAGACAAGACAGCAATGCATTCCTTCCTGCCAGCGAGCTGGGCCTATCCCTCCCACTGGACATTAATTTGCCTACTTGTCAGGTCCAAGGCCAAATACCCAGTTAAGCACTGCTCATCTTGAGCTCCTCTGCACAGCTGCTTCTAAGAAAGTTAAACAAAGCAGAATCCAAGTTCTGTTTTCTCAAATTACTTACTGTTTCTCCTATAGTACTGCCAGGAAGTCATCCTCCACAATGAGTCAAGACAGTTTTATAGACACTGTGCCAACCCTAAGGATGTGAGCTAAGGGCAGAGATTTTTCATTCATCTTCAACCATACTAGAGCTTTATAATTTTAGATGTAAATAACAACAAAAATTTGCAAATAGACTAAGAGTTGAGAATGGTGATTGTCCCAAGATGATCATGCCTGCCTAATGGGAAAAACACCAAGGTCAATCGCATCCTACAAATAGTAAAGTCATATGGAGCAGGTCACAGAGGTACATGTGGGATTCTTTGAAATTTAAGTTAAAGATGGAGAATTTGAAAGAAAGACTGTGTTAGGCTTTCTCTGAGCAGTGAATACTCACAGACAAGCAACACATACACACACAGAGGTGTTCACAGCTGTGCTCTGTGGTGGTGTGTTGTCTTACTCCACTGCTTGGTAACATTTGATCCCTGTCTCAACTTCAGCCACTTTTGAAAAGAAGTAGAGGATTTAACATCCTGGATTATCATAGCAGACCTTGATGGCATATGACTGATGTGAGCAGGGGACAAATAAAAATAGATTGCATATCCTCCTCAGGCCTGCCTGGGGGAATGATGGCAAGTTTTCTTGGTATTAATTTCCTCTTCCACGAGCAAGTACTTCACTGCCTCATCTGTAGGGCCATAAAAAAAAAAAAAACACAAAACAAGCACCTCTGTTCATTCACATTTTAATTTACAAGTAGTCATATTTGGAGTGTTTGTTGACAAGGAGAGAAGTGATTTGTGTTGATAAAACTGAGTATTGGATCACTCTATTAGAAAGTCTTCAGAGCTTCCCTGTAAAACAGAATTCCTGTCCTGTCAACATGTCTTGAACAAATAAGTATATGCACCACATACTTGCAAAGAATATGGAGAGATGGACTGCTGATTTTAGCGCTAAAGAGATGTTTTACTCATCCCTTCATCTCCTATTTAGGCAAATTTCCTCATCATATTTTGGATAACAGACATTTGTTTGGACAAGGGTTTTTTGGGTAGGGTGATGAGGTACTACTGATTAGTTCATAAATTTACAATATTGCCTATGAGGCCTTAAACTCAAGGCAGCCCAGTTTAATTGCATTGTAAAACAAAGGAATGGCTTTGAGACAGTATAAAATCCCTTCCTCCCTACCACTTATTTCCTATTCTTGGTTGCTAACTAGGATGAAGGAAAAGGGGTAACTACTTCCAGAATTTTCTAAGCCCCTGTGCAAATCTAGACCTACTCTTGTCACCATGTACTGCCTGCCTGCCTTGAATCCATGCCATATTGCTGGTCAGAATTTGCCTCCTACAGCAATGACCAACTCTTGTTAATTTGGTATCTGTATTTTCTTGATGAAGGGAGAGTTGCCTGATCATTTGTAGTTTTAGAATTCTGCTAGCTAAAATTAGCCCTAAAGAGCTTGAATTAGCATATCTCACAACATGCAAGACTATAAAACAATAAACGAGTTTGTGTATTGGAAACCTTAGCTCCTTCCAGAGTAACATGCTGTATTGTTCAGCATCTGTCCCTCTACTGAAAATGTCAGTTATATTTCTGTTGTATTTTATAGCCTATCTAAAAAAATATCTATATAAAAAATAAAATCCCTAAAATCCAGATTAATCCCCACTCAGAACAATTATTTTCAGCAAAGCTCTCACCAGAAACTTACTGGAAAGCAGAATTTCCTTACAATTCATTATTGCTAACAGATTTTTTCCTCAGAAAAGACGTTTCATGGACAATCTGTCCACCACCACTGTCACCACCACCTGTCCTGCTAAAAACTTGTTTAACACCTGCCTGGATGTTGTTCTGAGAAGGGCAAGTACAAACGTGGTGGAGCCAAACCTGCCCTGATCTCAGCCCTGTTTTCACTTACCTGAGTCCCTCCACACTGCTGTCCTCTCTGCTCCCCACATGACCCAGCATCCAAGATAGGGGCTGTGACAAGGAGTGCCCCAGCAAGTGGAGGCTCAGAGCTTGAACGGGTCAAGCCTTTTTTACTTCTCATGAGACCTGGACAGTAGGGAGTACCCCCACGTAGAAGTAGATTCACAGCCCCGGCTTAAATGGGCATGAAACAGTTTTGGTGTAACTCAGATTCTCTGCCTGAAAATTTGTCTCATTTATATCTAGGATTTTCATGCTTTTTCATCTTAATCAGTACCTCAGTAGACCACTGGTGCTTTCATAATCTATCACATGCCTGAGAGGAGTGTGGCTTTGTTCACAGAGAGAAGCAGCATAAGACTGATGCCAATGCCACGCTCCTTCAGGTAGGTTGCAGGCACTGTCATCCTCCTGGAGAGGCCGGTTTGCCCCCACTGGCAGCACAACTGACACTATTTTTAGCTGGCTTTGGTATCACTTGGCAGCTAAAAGCATGGTAGCGAGGGTCAGCTCTGCGGAGACCACCAGGCATCATGGAAGGAGCCGAGAGCAACCTTCATAAGCAGGCCATCTTCAGTCATTTCAGTGGCTTTGTGCCAAAGTCCTGATGGAAACAGAAAGGTGATACCATGTACACAAGCTCTACCACTCCTGTCTTACAGAAAGAAAACAGAAACAAGTTACTGGTGTAATGATGCTCTGGCATCTTCTTCAGCTTGTCCAGACCAGCCAAAGTCACAGACCCAACATGCAGGCCTTGAGAGCAGACACTCAGAGAGAGGCAAAAAAATTACAGTCTGCCAGTGTTGCGATCCATGACCTGTGATGTCTCCTTTTTGGAGTGAATGTAGCTTATCGGGATCTGCCAAAGGGTCCGCACGTGGCGCTCACCTCTCAATGAGGAGCAGTGGCTTCCGCACTGACTTTTCGGGTGAGACGCTTGTTCAGTGCTCACTAGTGTTTCCAATAACAGCAGCCAATCCCCAATTAGAATTTAAGAATACACGGTTTATTGAGGGGAAAAATAAAACAGTTCGGGGCAGGAGGTTCAAAAGGGGTAATTAAAGCACATAGGAGCTGTGAAATATCTTTTAAACACCAAATACCAAGAACTTACATATGCCTTAATACTTACATATAGGTACACCTTATTTACACACACAGATTAATTATCTATGAGGGAGGAGGAAGGAGGGATATGCCAGACACTTGTCCCGTATAGTGTTGCGGTTTGTGTGCAGGTAAGTGAGACAGGAACAGCTCAGAGACTTATGCCCAAAATACAATCCCTTACTTTGTTCCCGAGATGCTCTAGGTACTTACATAGTAGCTGCAGGTGACTTCCCCTGCAACCCGGTCTTAGAAGGAAGGCCGGGAGCCGGGACTGCAAAAAGCCGTGAGCGAGATGGGTTGAGCTGGGTCTGCAGGGATGAGACAGGACGAGCTGGGTCTGCAGGGATGAGCCGGGATGAGCTGGTAAATCGGGAGCCAAAACAGGAGCGGGGACCTCTGGCTGGCAGGCACCCCGAGGTGCAGGTCACCCCCCAAAAGCAGCAGCCATAGCTCCACTGTCTGTGCAAAAGCAACCCAAAACAGTGCCCACGCTGTCTCTTTTATGGGTCTCCTTTGCTCCCAATTGGCCGGTTTCTTATTTCTAGGGCTTCTCAGCCAATCAGGCGGGGACTTTTTCCCACCACTGCAGACTTGCGGTTTGCAACATTGTTGCTGTTTTCCACCCACAGCTCCTCTCTAGCCCCAGCCACCCCCTCATGGCCTCAGAGTTGTTGTTTTCTGGCAGAGGAGGCAGCCAGGAGAGGGTTCAGAGTGCCACGTGGAGCAGCCATCTTTAAGCCTGTTATGACTGCTGACCTAAAGGGTATTTCATGTTCGTGTGAGGAAATACCTGGTCCTCCACAGCCAGCCACTAGCTCTGCCACAAACTGCATCATAGAACCATAGCATGGTTTGGGTTGGAAGGGATCTTAAAGATCATCTAGTTCCAACACCCCTGTCATGGGCATGGACACCTCTCACAAATGAAGTTGCTCAAAGCCCCATCCAACCTGGCCTTGAACACTTCCAGGCAGGGGGCATCCACAACTTCCCTGGGCAGGCTGTGCCAGTGTCTCACCACCCTCACACTAAAGAATTTATTCCTAATCTCTAAACTAAATCTACCCTCTTCCAGTCTGAAACCATGCACCCCTTGTCCTATTGCTACAAGTAATAAAAAGCCCCTCCCCAGCTTTCCTGTAGCCCCTTCAGGTACTGGAAGGCCACTATAAAATCTCCCCAGAGACTTCTCTTCTCCATGCTGAAGAGCCCCAACTCTCTCAGTCTTCTACACTACATTACATTTGGCATTGTCTTGCTGTGCTGTAGCTTTGATTGCTGCAGTGACCAGTGAGATTCACAAATGCCATATATAAGCTTCACAAATGGAAGCAGCAGTATTAACAGATAATACACTTCACAAGTGGTAAATAACCGAGAAATAAGCTGTGGTTAATTAAAATTCTAAGAATTATTTGCTTCTCTAAATGTTCAGCTTTATTAGAAAAAAGCTATACAGCCTTACAGCAAAACCTTACAGCTAATTACTGACCAGGAGAAAACATACACTGTTCAGTTATCTTAATTATTTTTCATTGTTATAGAAAATTATCAGCTATAGTTACAGTCTGAGGATTGAGAGATCTTGAGTTGTACACATAATTTTGCTCCCAGCAAAAAAAAATAATTAAAAAATCAAAAAAATCAAAACATTTAGCACTTGTGAAAACGAACAAACCTTCACACTTTACAATTAAACTTCTGGTGCTCATAGCTACAAGTTCTATTTGATGCCAGGCATGCATCCCCATTCAGTGGAGACTGGTCCTTTGTATAAAAGACAGCAGTGTGCATTAGGACAACATACTCCTTAAGCAGAAGCCGATCCTTCTTGCAAGAGATAGATCTTTCTCTTCAGGCACAAGCAGAGCACTCCTTGTGTCTTTGTATCATGGGATAAGAGTAAAGTTTCTTATGCTTTGTATATGCATGCTAATGTGCATAGGCATTTCTATGCTGCTCAACACTGTGGCTACAAACTGCAACCAATATCAGCAGGTTAGAAGGTATCATTTAGCTCTCCTGTCTGTATTAGTTTTCAGCATCACAATCACCAGCAGTGGTTGCACAGACAGAGAATTTAAGGTTCAGTAACTGCTAACGCAGGTACTAGCTCAAAAGCCAGGACACAGCAGCTTTATTTCCTGCAGAAAGCAAGAGAGAGAGGAAAAGATGAGAAATTCAAATAAATGCCAGATTGGACAACCACACATCAGGGTAACAAGCAAAGCAAATGACAAGCATGGAAAGATTTGAGGAAAATGCACTGAACAGTGAGGCAAAAGGACAAGGCACTTGGGCCACATGGTCTCTGACTGCAAAACACCACAGGTGCTCTCACCAACATCAGTTATGATATGTTGGGTTTTTTTCCTTTCCTATTTTTCTCCTTGCAGAACTTCTCCCTTTCTGCAAACAATCTAAGACTGGTATTGGCAACATATATCATAGCTCTTTTCTGATGTACTAGGCTTCTCCCTGCACCAGGCTAATTACCCGTTTCCATCAGTGGAAATACATAGTGCTGTCCATCACAGTTTGGGAAGTGACACGGATCAAACACAGTGCATGAAGTGAGTATTTGTTAGACAGACAGCACATGTTGCCTCCCCTTCACTGGGTGCCTCGTGTTGTGCTCTATGAGCCATTGCTCTGTGTCATTAACTATCTCTCCTTTGTGTCTGTGGAGAAGAAATGTGCCATTTACTCTGTTCTCACTATCTCAGCTGACCTCCTGTGATGGAAACCTGGTGCAAAGCTCTTAACATCTTGAAACATTTTATAAATGCACCTTATTTTGGCATGGGCACAGCTCTACACAGTGAAAAAAACATGCATTCTCTGGGAATTGGCATATGCTGCACTTCAAAAACCACGAGACCCGAGCCAGAGAGCACTTCATTGTCCAGAATGGACAAAGGACAAGTCACTCAGACTTCTTGATGATCTCAGTTCCATGTATGTATTGTGACATCTGATTCCATAGAAATAACACACACTGTTGACTTTTAGCTCAAAGGCATAGCTTGTATTTCAAAAGAAGGAATGGAGACATTGTATGTGTGTGTGAGCTGATGCCAGAATGTAGTCTCACTTCCAATACAGTTTAAAATGGTATATAGTGATTTGACACAAACTTTTCCACAATCTTGGAGAAAGACTCACAACAACATACTTGGAGCCTGTGTGACTTACCTTCATACCTGATCCTCAGATTTCTAGCACACAGGAGCACATCACTGAATTTCATGGGGATTTCTCCAATAGTATGTGAGCAGAGAGCCAGACATTTACTTGAGGGTAGCATTTCAGCAAGACCCTGCAGGTATGGGATATAATTACAGTGGTGTTTCAGAAGATTCACACAAACACATACAGAAATATGCCAGAGCAGTCACATTGGTGGCATGCTTTGAAAGGTATCGGAGCCCTCTGCCTGATTACACGTCACCAGAGGCAGGATTTACATTAACTTTCAGAAGTGGGACAGTACTCAAACACAGCCACAAAAATCAGCCCAGCTCTTCTTAAGTTTGCAGCTTCATGAATACCAGGAAAACCATAGGTTAGGGCATTTGGAGATGGAGAGCTTGGGGCACAGTGTACTAACATCACAAGTTACAATGCTACAGATTTCTGAAAAAAATCAGAAGTATTAAATCCAGAGCATACATAGACTGAGGGGCAAAGAGCAGGTCAGGGTGTGTTATGATCCTACTCGTGCATTTAACATTTCATTCTTCCAGTGGCAGTAGTAACAGCAAAGACTTTACAGAAACCAAGACAAAACATTCCATTTTCTAAAAGGGACTGCCTCAGTCCAAGCTTTGAATTAATCTACTCTTTTACATCACTTTACATCTTGTTTTTTACTTCAGATACCATAATGGGACTTAAAAGACAGGTGCCATTATGTCAAACCTTTTCCTGGACCAACACTTGTTCAGATTATAGAAGTACATTCGTAGAAGTCATGTTGTGACTGCATCTATCTGTTTTTACAGGAAGATTTAATAGGCATAACTCATTTAATGAGTTCCTTCTGCCATGTTTTTTGTTTTGCTTTGGGTTTTTTCTGGGGTTTTTTGATGGCTTCATTCAGAAGTTACAATCTTCCCAACCTTCGCCTGATCTAGCCTCTTCACTGCCATTCACAGAGGTGGCAGAAGTTTCATGTGGACACTGCAGAACACTTAAACAGGTGATCAAGAGAGACTCCCTGCTGACCTCCACTGACATCTTCTGGTTTTATAATGGACCACCCAGCACAGCCCAGAAGCAGCCATCCAAACAATCTCACACTAATCCACAGAATTTTCCAGTTTTGCAGGGGAAATCCCAGGATTTCCAGCAATTTTATAATAATGTCCTGTCAGGCAGTGCTAGGAATCTTCTAAGTGTCAAAATCTAACTCTATACTGCTTCTTCCATAGCCACAGGGACAGGAAATACCCCATTGTAGAAGAAAACAAAATTAGGTAGACATTATTTGCTCTTGACAAACTCCTGCTCACCTCCTCCTTATATGCTGGGAGTTTCCAAACAGGTTTTGTGGTTCCTGAATTTGTGAGTGCAGAAGTCACCTCTTTCAAACTTCAGTCTTTCTCAGCTTGCACTGCGTTTAACTGACAGCCAGATGGGTGTATGGTTATATGGGTTTTCCAGTTGCCCTCCTTTGGGAAGTTTCTCCCTCGTAAGTTGGGAGAAAAAAAGCAGGTCTGTGTGTGATACATACAAATGATTCCTCACTCTTTGGAAATGAAGCCTGTGAAATTCCTTCTGTGTGTGACTGGTCCCTGATGGTGTAGCTGGTATGAACGACAATCAAAGCCCAACCAGAATTTCAGCACTGCTTTGCTTTCCTTCCTGGGTAAGTTCTTGTTATTTTTACACAACAGTTCTTGAGACATCTTTTATCAGCCTGGCTTCTCTACCTCACCATCTGTCTTGCACTGCTTGTAGAAAATTAACTCTAAGGTTCCTGCCTTTCTCAGATTTGATCAAAATAAGCCAGGAGCTCTGAAGCTTTCAGAAAAATGTAGTGGTAGGATGATGTTCCCCTTGCTTCCATGGGAAAAATCTGAATAATCTCCAGGGACAGCAGGCTAGTGACAGGATGATGTATGAGCCAATCCACCAGCTTTTTTTGACATCTTGCCAACTACAGACATTACCTCTGAGTAATATTATTGAATTATAGCTGTGCCTTCACACAACAGTTATTTCATGCCCGATCACATCCGGTGTATGGGAATCCACAAGGGTCTCAAAGAAGGTCTTTCATATGGAATTGTGAGGAACTGTGGTAAAAGGGAAGTAGGAGGGGAGGGCTAGTATACAGCCATTATCTCCCTGCTAGAGATTCACACTTTGTACTCCCAGACATACTCAGTCTGACCCAGTTTTCTGGATTTGTGGAAATACAGGCCATTTATTTTTAGCTGTTTCTTCCTACACGTCTCTGTCGATTCGTGGGCTTGCAGTTTTCCAAATATTTGCTTTACTTGCAAAAAATCAGGAACATAGTCTCTACCTCATGAATTAATGGCTTTCTCTCTAATGTAACCTCCCTCCTCATCTAAGAGTCAGAACTGCTGTAACCTGTGTGTGGGAAAACTTACTTTAATATAGACTGTGCTGCTGCAAGGCATTATATTGGAAGCTGCACTCTTCTCCACAAACACAAAGTATGCGAAGGCAAACAGTATTTTTTGCAAATGTAATTTAATGTTTCAAAGTATTACATGCTTTCCAGAAACATTCAGTATAGACTGACATACAGACTTCAACAGAGATGGAAAAAAACAAAACAACCCCAACACCACTCCTTATGTACTGTTCATTGAGTTTTTAGTGACTATTATTTGGGCAAGTGTTTGTCATTACTGAGAATTAAACATCCCCTCTTAAATAAACTAAAGCTTAACATTTGAGGAATGATAGATAGCACTTGTCAATATACAGAATCTACATTACACCTAACACACATTTGCATCCCACTAATAAAACTAAAATACTTTTTGAACCTAAGGACTAGGAACCCAGTCACTTCCTGTGAGCAAGGGAATAAAGCATTCTGGAACTTTAAAACCTGAAGGTGCATATATGTCACTTTATATTCCAACATAATATGGTTATTTGTGCACGTCTGTTCATCTGTATGATCAGGGCTGTGCACAAACCCCTCTATCTGCCAATCACATACTTCTTCAGGTACTAATGTTACTGTGAAACAGAGCCTTAGTCTAAAATGAAAACTGCAAAGCTGCAAATTTGATAAAAAGTGCATGTTTTTTTCTTTTTTTTTAAATAAATGTAGCTTTTCCCAGAACATATGAATTAATATTAATTTAATGTAACGTGTAGTAGGTACACGTGAGAGTAGTGGGCTTCTGTTACAGTAGTGTAATGCCAAACATTTCTACAGTGAAGCTTCCAATATCAGATACTTATCATAGTTCACCAAATCTCCTATGAAGAATATGAAGACTACAGGTTAGTTAATAAAAATTCAGGAGATAATTCTTGGCTTTACATGCATTCACTCAGCTCTGCAACAGCTGGATGCCACTACTGCCATTTTTTAAATTATAAAATTACTTTTTTAAGAGCAGTCAGTCTCTGCACAGCAGACAACAGCAGTTTGATTAGAGCCCTTTCAGTCTGAGAGGATGCTTACAAACAAAATATTAAGTAGGAAGGCTACTTACATTTTAAACAGCACCCTGTATCTGCAGTTACTAATTTCCCAAGCAATAATGAAAATAACTTATTTACCATAACAGAATAATTTAGCAAACAATATAAAAAGTCTTACTCAAAGTACGGCTATGTCAGGCATCAGCCATCTTAGCTGGGTTCCAGCCAGCAAGCCTGTCTGTCTAAGGATCTAATAATAAAACTTCCAATACCTGAGAAGTGTTTGAAACTAAGCATTTCATAATTAGGGAGAGAAGAAGGGGGGAAAAAAAGAAAAAAAAGCAGCTGTGTTTCAAACATCATTGTATGAATTTTTACAAACAATTTTCATATAAAAACCGTATGATCATGCGTTCAAAAACCACGTTCCTCTCAGACAGACCTATTAGCAAGTATTATAAATTTTCATTACTCCACTGGACAGACTTTGCTGCTTTTATGATCTGTTAGTCAATTTGACAGTAGGCTACTTACCCACTTAAAAGTTCTCAAGAAGACAGTCATACCTCCCAGTAAAATCTTTGCTTTAAGTGAACAGCATATACCTTAGCTCGTTTTCTTAGCATAAATTTGAATACAAAAGTTATCTGAAAGGTATGACAATGCTTGAATGTTAATTCACCCGAAAGGTCTTGTTAAAAACCACTTTCCTAAAGATGATACTGTATAGAGTACACCCTCACATTGATAAAAATCAAGTACAATATGAAACTTCTAAGCAAAGCACAGAGTAAATGGTATCTCCTGGTCTAATAATCAAAAAGCAAAGATCATCTATTAATAAAAATGTACATCCAAAGCCTTAACCAGCTTACTTCTGCTGTTAGGTGGAATGTAAGCAGAGCCCATTGCCTCCAACACTGCAGCTATTAGCAGCTACAATTGCTAATATTTTAAAAACATGCCTGCACTTTGCATAATTTTGAAAAAAGACCTTACATAAATTGCTTGAAAGAATCACAGACATTCCTGAACCTCAACACTAATGTACAACCTTAAAACTAACTGGATCTAGCCATCCCTTATCTTTACAAAACAGGCTGAACACAAACAGAAAATCTGAATCTACTATTCTTTTGTAAGAGTGTAAGACTCAATGATACCTTTTGTTGCTCACCAAAATCTAAGTCTTCAGCTTGGTTTTTAAGCACTTAACCTACTTTTTTTTTTTCCAAAGTGCAACTAGCAGAGCACTGGATTATTGTTCACATCACTTTGCAATGCACTGGTGAGAAGCTAACTCTCAAATTAGATGTACAGGCAAGTACCTATGAATTTTATAGTTTAATCATGCTGTCAACCTATGCTGACCTGAGGGCGTACTGAAGTTAATGTTCACACTTCTGTGTGAGCTTCATGGTCAAATTCAAGACTAAACATGACTGCAGAGGTAGTGAGGGATTCCTGCAACATTTCTGTAAGAGGGAAATATGCAGCATACAAATATCCACAGGACAGTGGAAACACAGAAAAATAAAACCCCCTTGAACCCCTATTTAGTTTTAGAGTCTTAATCTTCTGTCTGCTGCTCCTGCATTTACACTGCCTTACTGCACTGACCCAGTTATCCAATTGCAAACACTTTGCATCGCATCGGTCTCCTGTTGTACCTGGGGAAACAACCATACACTCTGTGATCTGATGTGGTGCACATCCAGCCTCCCGGGTAACCAGCAGGTCTGGGAGGAGCATGTGCTTCGAGCACACTCTTGTGGCCATGAGAAATCAACATAAAAATCAGAGTTGAGGACACAGAACAGCATATTGGACTTTCTTTTTTACAAAGAAGGCCTTAAGCCATAATTTACAAAAGAAGTGAATTAAGCATCAGAGGTGACCTACTACAGAAATATCATTCATTGACACTGGTATTAGGAAAGAGCTTTTATCAAGTGAAATGCTACATAGTGCAACACAGTGCAAAACAGAGCCTCCCAGAGAAGTCAGTGGTTACTTCAGTGTTCAAGAGCCTCCACCTTCTTGCTCCTCTCTCCTCTACAGAGAAAGAAAACACACTTGTCTCCACTTTCTATGGCACCTGAAGTGCTGCATATTTTAAGGAGAAGATAAAATACAATCCTATTCATTTATTATTATGTAAATACTGTCTCTGCTGGAATTAAGTTGAAACTCCACCCCTGTTCCATGGCAAACTTCATGTGATCTTCACAGGTGATTTCTTCTGTGCACAGAGGAGGGTGACGTAAGGAACCCCAATGAATGCCCATCTTTCACTGGGCCAGAACTTTATGACAGGGCCCTGCTCAGGAATCTCAGAGGCAGCATCGAAGTAAGCAAAGCAGACACAGCCCAGGTACGCCGCAAGGCAAATCAAAATGTGCCTGAGAATAGACACCCACACGCACCCCCCCAAAAAAACAAACAAACAGAAGAAAGATAAATAAGTAATGTGACTTCAGTAAAGCAATCAAATATATCACCATAATTTAAAATCAGTCTGTTCCTCACCTTCTTCTCCTGAGTCCCCTGTAGGGTTACTGTCTGCCCTTTGCACACAGGCAAAGAATGGAGAGAATAAGGAAAACAACAAACTGTAGCTTAGCCTTGACCTAAACTAGCTGCAGCTTTTTAGTCTCTGCACCAGACAGATTTGTGTAGAAATGCTGAGATATGGCACCCTGGATAAAAGAGTACAGATTGCTGGGTAGTAAAAGAGAAACGGCATCAAAACCCTTCACTGGTCCCTAACTTCATCCTCAGTTGTTCACACTGGAAGATTAAGTTTTCACAGTCGCTGCTTCAGCTGAGCAGCACTATGGGATTTTTAGTAGCCAGCAGAGCAAGGAATTCAAGGCAATTAACCAACTTAGCATCTGAAAAATCTGATCAGGCGGAGAGCCTTCTAAACATCCCACCTTGGATGTGAGACTTGCTTTGGGCTTATAATCTTACCAGTAATTCTATCTAGCACTAACCAGGATTAGCACCATGCAGCACTGAAGGATCACGTGGTCAAGGTGTTACCACATTTGAATCAAAATGTGGAGTTTGTATACAACACTTACCATACACAGTGCAAATAAGGGAAGTTAAATGAAGACCAGATCTCACAAAACACTTTGTCACTGATCCAGCAGAAAAGTGCTAGCATCCACCAAAGACCTGAAAAGAGACCCAGTTTGTACACACGCAGGTTTTCACACCTGAGGATAAAAACATGAAGAAGTTATTGTAAAACACAACAACATTTTCTTTGTGGTACCAGCTTGATGCTTTTTGGATGTATGTATTTTAGGGTAGGATTCACAGTGCCAGGCACAAATCTTTAAAATAGCTCCAACATAAATGTCCCTAACAGAGGAACTTTACTTACACTAGGTATGGCTCTGATGCAAGGCAGTAGTGAGGTGACAAAACAAATCTTCCAATCAGTAGCTGTGTTTTAGGTATTGTTTTACATACCAATACGCAAATGGTGGGCAAACATCAAAACATTCCCATATCTAGGGAAGGATATCTAGGACAACTATTGATTAGTTACACATGTTCTCTAGTAACAACCAGCCAAGCAGCAAGTACTCAGATTTGTTCATATTTATCACTATACAAAGATTTGTAAAATAAGGAACTGGATGAGGGTTGTTTTTTTTTTAAATTGGTTAGTTGATTTTTCCGTCTACAAGTTAGTACTGTACAATGTAACAGTTTCAGAGAACTTCTAAGGTAGAAGCCTCTACCCAAAGGGCCCAAAGAAGCATGATTTAGTAGATGGCTAGCAGACATCCACATCTCAGGCAGTATTCCTCATGTTGACTAAACTGCAGTTCTCTCCCTCCACAAGAAACATGACTTGTTCTTATAGAGGCACATCAGAAAGAATGACAGCACAAAACATTTGCTGTTGTCACATGTAGCACAGTCTGCAGTTGCCCATCACCAAATGCCACAGCAGATACCAAGATACTCGCATAGCATTATCTGTGTTGCACATGTACTCAAAAGCTCACAATTTTACATCCCTCTATGATGCTTTGTTCTATTCCACATCTTGAAACTATTCTAAAAATTGTGCAGCTTTGCTCAACAGAGTAGAATCAGGAAAAAGGAGCCATAAATATAATCTTCAGGTCCCAAAATGCTATTAAAGACAATCACTTGCTGTCTTCATACATCTACTATTTCGGGGTAGGCCTCTTGGTGCCAGTAGATACACCTCTGCTCTTACTGATTATCTATAAAGCATTGCTACGCTGAGATGTGAGGAGACCTATGAGGCCAAGGGCTCAGCTCCCCAGCCTCCTGCAAGAACAAAGCTATGATGTGGGATTTCCCTCCCTGCCTTTTTTTGTTCTTGCTGTTTCCCAGAGATCTAAGAACCATTCAGTGCTCTTGTACAATTCTTTCTTCAATTAATTATTCTTCCCAAGTCACTTATATGACCTCGTAAAGCACTCCCAAACCTACTATTCAGATGGCAGAATAATTTGTTTAAAGTGACTTGTCAGAACAACCAAAATGCCCAATCTCTAGCCAATCTTAATGAGGTGCTCCTGTAATCTACGTCTTACACCTCTGCCAAAAGGTATTGGGAATGTCTCTATGCCTCTTCCTCCCCAGTAGGTCATCAGCCAGCCTTTCTCTCTGCTCCAATCCAGTTCCCCCAGTAGACTTGACACTGAATTACCGGTCTTCTTCCACACAGTTCTAGGACTCATTCACAGCATCTGGAAGGTGAGCAATGCCTGGCAAACAGGTTCTTTAAACAGATTTTTCATTTTGTGACACTCAGAAGTAATTAAAATGTGTATCCCTGGAGTAGGGAGCTAGAATAGGCAAGCAGTTCTTTACTGTGTGCACTGCAGTAGTATTTATGGTCCCTTCTCTACAGATATTCTCTGTACATTCCTGTCTCTGACAACTGACTAACACAGTGCAGCACAGATCAGAAAGCTCTGTGATCCTCTGTCTTTCACACAAAGTACTTGTCGGCCTAAAACCTACTGTTCTCATTTGATACATTTACAGAGTTCTAATTTTTCCAACATTCCCCTCTAATTGTCTGCACAAGGCCTATAAGCCACAGACTAACCTGCATTCACTGTCAGGGAAGCAGTCATGCCAGCTCTGTCCCCAGGTGTCGCTACACCCTTCCCTATGTGTGAGATGGTCCCCAACCACCCAGCCGGAGGAGGATGGGGCACAGAACGACTCCTGCCTCCCTTTGGTGGAAAAGCAAAACTGTCGCGGGTACTGCAGCTTTGCTCAGGGAGCTCTAGCTAAGCATTCAGAAAAATTAAACACATAACACAGCGTTCTGTGCAGGAACACTTTTCTGAATGTATTGCAGGAGCAGCTGTATACCTGGCTGTGGTGTATTTCAAGCTAAAGAATTAGTACAGTGTTTTCCTGTATAATACTTTTTTCACTCCTGAAATGCTTTTTCAGTTGACATTTTAATAGATGTTTGGGATTAATGAAGTCCTAAAGCTGAGCAGAAGGCACCTTTATAGCTACTGGATTAATGGCAGAAAAGCTACCAACTGTCTAATCCTGTTGACAGAGGATTTTCTCCAATGTCCTTTGCATAAATTCGTTTTAGGATCTGGCATTTCTTTTTTAAGCCACTATAAATAATGTCATGTTCAACATTATCACATTTATCTTTATTTTTCAAAAAAGTGCTTGAACTAACAGGTAAACTTTAATATGCCCCACAAGAATGATATCACAAAAATAGTTCTCATAACAAAAATATCTTCATGACTGTCACAAAAATTAACACTTCACACATAAATCAAAATGGCTTTTTTCTTAGGCCTGAATTCTCCAATCCATTTGATAAACCGCCAAGGCAGCCAAGAGGACACAAGGCTTGCCTAAAATGGCTTCAGAATTGTCTGTGCTGTATATGTTGAAAAAGGCTTGCTCTGCTGAAATAATGTCTTTACTTCTAAAAAGGCAACAAGGAGCATGAGGAAGGGGAAGGATATTTCTGAGTTGTCTCTTGAGCTCCAAAGCACAACTACAAAAATTCTTCCTTACACTCTCTTACAAGACACCCCAGTAAGAAATACATCCAAGGTTTGGCAGTTTTATCAGCAGAACTATACTGGTAAATACTGCTCATTTTGCAGGATTCATCCTTCTACCAAATGGCTAGAAAGCATGGATCCCTTCATAAAAGAAGAGGGAAAATTGTAACTGATCAAAAAAACCTTCTGTACTAAGCATACCAGGCCTAATTCTCTCCCATTAATGCTAAGGCAGGTTTACAGTCTTCAGAGAGACACACAACTATTCATAAAAACAAGACAGTCAACCACATTCCACAGTGGATACATGCATGGATCAATTTTGTACATTTGACAGGTGAAACTAGACTGCTGCAATGGGCACTCATGCATTCTGACAGAGCAAAGTGTGTGTGCACTGAGTACACAGAAACTTCTCTGGACCTGTCTGAAGGACGTACACCAACAAATGCAACTGCATCCAATTTAAGATAAGAGGCTCAGCCTCAAACATCCAGCTGTTTTAGTCTGTGACCATGTGTGTCAATATCTGACTAGTCTGAATACCAAGAGGAGAGGACAATCAAAACTGCATGGTTCAAGGAGTTTAAGACTGCAAAGCAAAACTGAAAGCTCACTTGAAGAAACTCTTAATGCAAAATCAGCCACAGAAATAGTGGCTACCCTGTTCTAGCCTGAAGGAAACTGTACCCCACAAAGCCTGCATTTCCACCTGCATCTATTGCCCGTATCTGTCTGCAAGCTCCCTCACAGACAGATTTCTAATAGAAGAGTAAACTATGGACAGACCTGAAGCTAGGGGTAAACCTTTCCTGCTCAAGGCTCAAATGTCAGGTAAGCAACAATGTTCTAGAATCTATGTGCACCTGGAGATAGACACAAGCCTGACAATCACTAAATCATACTAATTTGATGATACTATAATCTTGATGGGTATTTCACTTGGATGAGCAAACCAAAGGATCCACATCTACTTCCTCTCTGATACCATCCCTAGGAAAGCTTTTTTAAATTTTATTTTTATTAAACACTTGAAGGGGTTTGTTTGGACAGAAATGAGAATAAAGTTTTATAATTTCTTTTTATTTCAAGGACAGGTATGCACTTATCTACCTGTTGCTCTTTTGGTATCTGCCACACACAATAGTTCATATCATACACTCTACCCTACCAGTTCCATATTTAAGAACATAATGCTCTTTTGTGACAATATTATCTCCACATCAAGAGCAAACAAAAGGCAGAAAATTCTCATTTGAAAACACAGTGGTTCTAATTAATCAGAATTCTGTACAAGATTGACACCAACCTACAACAGGACTAACAGGGAGCTTTGGTCTAATGCATCACAAATTTAAGTCCAGAAGAGAAGCAAACTACTATGAGGCCTTTCTGCTTCCTTCCCCAAATACTTGTTTTACAGATGAATTTCTGCTTCAGAATGGCAGGATCTGGACCTGCAGCCCTTTACTGATTGTAGTAGTAGGGAATGGGAGAATTGCAGGCATTTTAAATTATGTTTAGATTATTTTTCTCCTGCAAAAAAGGATGACATGACTCCTCTGAGTTTACAAGAGTATCTCCCATCTAAATCTCCTAGGGATCAGCATAGCTTAAAATAAAACTTTTAATTATTTGCCTTTACACTTAGGAATTCATCACAAAATAACGTAGGTATTACATCATGCCAATGTGCAATTAAGAAGGCCATGTGTCATTTCAGGTCTGTCTTTAATTACCAATTCAAAAGAAGGTTTATTTGTGTTCTGAATTCTCTCAAAAAAAACAGACAGGGAAACTCCATGCATAGTAAGCTATGACCTTTCAGAAAGATTTTTAAAAAGTAAGTATCTGTAGACATACCAATTGCTAGATTTGATGCAGCAGCACTCAGACTTACGAGACACTATCCTTTTAAGTTTCTCGGGAGTTCATTCCTGGAGAACTGGTATGTAGAGAGTTCACATAAATTATTCAGAGCCACAACCA
Organism: Chaetura pelagica; assembly: GCF_000747805.2. Taxonomy (NCBI): domain Eukaryota; kingdom Metazoa; phylum Chordata; class Aves; order Apodiformes; family Apodidae; genus Chaetura; species Chaetura pelagica. The sequence goes on along the minus strand of NW_009952441.1, from coordinate 1,757,918 downwards.
GATCTCTATTTGCCCTGTCAGTAGCTCCTTGGTGCTCTCACCAGAATGAGACACCTCCACCAACATTCTTCAAATAGTGACTTTCTTGTCTACAACCAACTTGTAAATATTTCTCAGGTTTCTTTGACCACAGAAATAAAAACTGCTCAGCAGGATATCTAATGAGAAAAGCAAACACCTTAACAAAACATTGTTACCAGCATCTCCCACTGTATAAAGAAACAGCAGCAAAATAGGGTAAAGTAGCAAAGGGGAGAATCTCTGTTGTAACAGGAGATGTCAGAATGCAGACATTTGGTCCTACTCTTGATTCTTTTGATGGACATCTGCATGTGCAGTATGTAACAGCCAAGATAAGTTGTAAAATCCTTCTCAGATATTACAGAAGAGAGGCAAATGACAAGCTCCTCTACTTGTCTTGTCCTTCTGCAGCAAGCGAAAAGATTTTTAAAAAAGAAAAAAAAAAGAAAAAAAAAGAAGAAGCCTCTGAACAGCAGCTGTTATTGCTACTCTGGCAAGGCTGTTTAAAATGTTAAGATCAGTTTCAGATTCTTCTCTGTGTGCATTCTATTTGCATCCTGACAGCTATCCTTTACAACCTAGTGAACAACTTAGTGATTAACCTCATCTGTCAGTCTGACTCCATTATACCACTCATGTCTGATGACAAAGTGGTGTAAGAGTCACTGTACTCTTGAGAACTGAAACATCTTCCACACATGCTTGGGCCTTGCTTTGCATTCCTAGTATCCAGACTGTGATCATGCAATCACCTCACCCTCATGCAGACTTTGAATGCTGTCAGTAGCATGAAATCCTTGCCCTGACTCCACAATAAACAAACAAACTGAAGTTACATCAGCTTGCAGCAAAAAATATGTTGCAAGAAGACAGACAATATCTGACCAAGAACACAAGCCTAAGAAAAAAAAAATAAATCCTTGTCAAAAATTACTAAACTGGCAAAACAAGTTTGTATCAGATCTGTGCTTGCATGTGGGAAAAGTATTTCCGATCTGCTACCACAAGCACTGAAAGTCAGACCTAGTGTATCAGCATACAGTGGGCTGAGGATCTCAGAAAGCAATGCTGCATTCAGGAGAAATGTACTCACCTCTTCAACTCTGCAACGAGCAAAGCTGTGCAGGGAACACCCAGAGTCATCAGTGAGATGTTGTTGATGGCAGGCTTAATGAAGGCAAGGCAGGTAGTAACTCCAGAAAGAACAGCCACAGCAGCTTTAAAACGGCTCCTGAAGAGGATTTTTGGGGGGAGAAAAACTACTTTTAATTCAAAACATTTAACTACTAAAGCCAGAAATATTGAAATTATTTTAATAGTGTAACAAAACTTATGTTTCTCTAGGTGTGTTCAGGAAGTGCAATGACAATGTGCATTAAATGGATGTGGATCTTGCACAGATTTGCATGTGCCTGCAAAGTTAATTGTATATACAAATCATTGCTGGACTGTGGTATTCTGGGTACACATACATATGTGCACACAGCCACTAATCACTGGTTTCAAAATCGAAAGGCCACCCTCTGATCTTCCTTCTCCCACAATAAGTCAAGTCCATCTCTGCACATAGCACTCTACTTCTTCAAAGCAGTGTCGTGTCATTGTTCGTCATGCTTTTTTTAACATGGATTTTTAGGAAATCTTGTTATCGTTAATGTCCCAAGTTCTACAGTCATGTTACAGTCTGTTCTATATTCTCTTATCTCTTTTAAGCCTTAAAGATACTGAGAACTTTAAGGTAAGTAAACCATTTATTTTAACCAAATTCAACAGTAGGTATGGGATTCCATCACTTTTTAAAGATTACAGTTTGGTATATTCTTAGCATAAGTGAAATCACAATTGGGCCCTTTATAGACAGCTTGCCAACTTTTTATTTGAGTATCTGTTAACTGTTGTTTAAACTTTCAAGTCCGGACTTGAAACAACCCATTTCCAGTCTGTGGCAGGACTAGACTAGACAGAGGATCATCACGCTGCCCTTCACCTAGGGGCCCACAGCTTTAAAAAACAGTTGCTCTCCAAGGACAGCTCTTGTGTCCTTAACTTTATGTCTGAAGTAGGGTCTCAGTATCCTTGTGCGACACTATTTCCTGGCCACACGTGTCACCACTTTCACTTCATTCCCTCTGCCTTTCGCTTTTAAGTTTTTCTTCCTGCTGGAAGACAAGAAGTTACTTAAGTAGGAAGTTCTGATCTGACTTGAATGCGATAATGCCTAAAGACACCACAAATGGGTCATGGTAGATAATAACATTTACAGCATTGGAAATTCAGAGTGGGATGAGGATGAAGATGAAAGCAGTGAGCACAGGACAGATGAAATATTAGAAGTTTAGCTAGGCAAAGAGTTTATTGCCTGGTATGCCTTTCCTCTGTACACTTCAGAAAGGAATCAAGGCCTTAATATGTAACTGCCTTAACAGACTCTCAGGAAAAAGCGTTCAAGAAATTTAGGGTAGGAGACATCCTTCACTTCATCTCAGTATTTCCATGATTCAGTTATAACCTGGGAGATTATTATTTACACTTTTAGCACCAAGTTCAATAAAAACAGGATTTCACCCAAAAAGTGTTTCTATTCCTTTTAAAGAGGATATAGTTTAACCTCCTGGCCCATACTGTGCAGCTACCCAGCTTCACTTGAAGACAGTGCTAGATAACACATAATGATTCCCCTAGGATTTTGAGGAATAATTTACATGGAGTCACAGAAGTTCTCCAGCACTCGTAACTCTAAATTACTTGTCTAACGTCTAAAAATCATGCCATCATGCCATCAACCAAAACACTTCAGTAAAACCTCTGTCTCCTTGTTAAGTTGATGATTTCCTCTAATAGCACTATTGCAACATGCAGAACTACTAAATTCACAGTTATGTGACAAAGCCATTAGACTGCATACACTGTACACTGTAATGCAAGATACACTTTTCCCAGTGCAAGCTATTTTGAGGAATGGTCAATCTAGGCACGAACCGTCTCTTCCCTTCCCCCACCTTTAGGATACAAAAAAGGAAGAGGGAAAGAGGGTTTCTCTTACTTTACTTTAGCTGCTACTAACATAAACTACCCATGTAAAGGTCTTCCTAGAATCAACAAGAACAGGTGCTTCCAGAGGCAAGTCACCCCATCCCACCATCTTAAATTACAGGGTGTAAACCCCACCATCAGCTACTCCAGACTTGGGAATTCTGAACAAAATGGGCTGAGATACAAGTGACAGGAAGAGAGTGAAGTGAGAAAATACAGCAGTTGTAAGGTTGGATGATCCCTCAGTGCCACCACATGCAAGTTTAGGTGCTACCATAAAATGTTTTAAGAAATACGAAAGTGTATGTGTATGATTGTGTCATCACCTGTCATTCCGAAAAACTCTAGGCAGGTATCTCCTAGGGAACCACATGGCAAGGGCACACATCAGGACCCAGAGAACAGCCAGCTCATCCAGCATCTGGCCCAGGAAACTGAGGGTGGCGTGAAAGTAAACAGATCCAATTCCTGGAAGAATTAACCAAAAGGCAGTATGAATAGTTGCAGTACTATATAGACTAGAACACACTGCTCATGTTCAGAACTTCACAACAAATGTTAGGTACCGTTTGGTCTAGAAAAGGTTAAGAAAAATAAAAAATGAAAAAACAAGCAGCACCTTTCCTAAGAAGATAATCCGAAATGTCAGCACCTCATTTATAAAAGCAGCAGTTAAAGATGCCAGCTCCCACCAGAAAAGTAGAAGTATGTAAAAAAACATCAAGTTAAACCAATTGAAATGCAAAAGAAATAAAAGTCAAATGCTACTTCTGAATTTTCTCAACAGCACAAGAGTGGGTAAGACAAAGATGGAAAGCAGCATCTGATGACTACTCCGTGATACAGGTTTATAGGTGGAAAGTGTCTCACTGTCCCACAAGGGCTCTGAACACCCATTTAAAAGTTCCCAGTCCTCACAGGAATGAAAAAGCTGAAGAATCACAAATCTACAAAATGGCTACTCCCTCGGGTTTCCCCACTACAATGCAAAACCTGTTATCCTTATCCTGTCCAGCTGTGCTGTGCACTCTCAGCTCTCATTTCAGTAGCAACAATAGAGGAAGGAGGGTCAGCCCTGCTGTAGAGTAAACCCAGACATAAACAAAAGACCTTATGTAAAGGAAGGACAGGAAGGGAACAGAACTAAGGCTAAAGTTTCCACCAGCCACAAAAGCCATTCTCCTTTCAGAAACTATGTCTGCTTCAGTTTAAAGCAAGTACAAGCAAACGTGTTTTACAAAATAACCAAAGGGCTAGCAGGAAAATCTTATTTCCTCTCTCAGTTCATGCATGAACAGGAAAATAGAGACTAACCAACTTACCAACCACAACCAGCAAAGTCCATATTAAATATATTCCACTGTTGAAGCAGGTTGCATATTGACGGAATAAGCACATACATATGGGTGGTAAAACAAAAAACAAGACGTTGCTTATCTAGGGAAAAGAAAAACAAAAAACAGTATCACAAAGAGAGAAAATAAAAAAATCTTAGATATTCATGGGCTGCCTAAGGCATCTATAAATACATTATGTCATACACTGAGGCCCCAGCTCCACAAATTATGGCCTTCAGTTTCTGCCAAAGCTGAGCTGTTTTTCCAAAACATCAACCTTTGTTTAGAATCATAGAATCAAAGAACGGTAGAGGTTGGAAGGGACCCTTGGAGATCATTAAGTCCAACGCCCCTGCCAGACCAGAGGAGGTCACACAGAAACACATACAGATGGGTCTTGAAAGCATCTAGAAAAGGAGACTCTACAACCTCTCTGGGCAGCTTGTTCCAGTCCTCTATAACTCTTAAAGTTTTACCTCATCTTGAGGTGGAACTTCCTTTGTTACAGTTTGTGTCTGTTGCCTCTTGTCCTATCGCAGGGCACCATTGAAAAGAGCCAGGCACCTCCTTCTTGACACTCACCCTTCAGGTATTTGTAAACATTAACAAGATTCCCTCTAAGTCTTTCTCCAGACTAAACAGCCCCAGGTCTCTCAGCCTTTCCTCATAACACAGGTGTTCCAGTCCCTTAATCATCCTAGTAGCCTGCCATTGCATTCTCTCAAGTAAATCCTCCCTCTTGAACTGGGAAGCCCAGAACTGGACAGAGTACTCCAGGTGGGGTCTCACTAGGGCAGAGAAGAGGGGGAGGAGAACTTCCCTCGACCTGCTGGACAGGCTTTTCTTAATGCACCCCAAGATACCATTGGCCTTCTTGGCCACAAGGGCACACTGCTAGTTCACCAGGACACCCAGGTCTTTCTCCATGGAGCTGCAGTCTAGCAGGTCAACCCCTAATCTATTCTGGTGCATGGTGTTATTCCTTTCCAGGTGCAGTTACTGAATACCTTCTTTGCCTCTGTCTTCACTGCTAAGGCTGACCCTCAAGAGTCCCATGCCACAGAGACCAAAGAGGAAGTCCAGCAAAAGGAAGACTTTGGCTTGGTTGAAGAGGATTGGGTTAGGGATCAATTAAGTAAACCGAACATTCACAAATCTCTGAAGCCTGATGGAATGCCACCTGCAGGTGCTCAGGGAGCTGGCAAAACTCATTGCTAGTCTGATCTCCATCACCCTTGAAAAGCCCTGGAGAATAGAAGTGCCTGAGGACTGGAGGAAAGACGGTGAAACCCCAGTCTTAAAAAAAGGCAAGAAAAGAGAACCTGAGTAACTACAGGCCAGTCAGCCTTACCTCCATCCCTGGAAAGGTGATGGAACAGCTTATTCTCCACACCATCCAAAGCATGTTGAGGAGAAGCGGATTATCAGGAGCAGTCAGCATGGACTCACCAAGGGGAAGTCAAGCTTGACCAACCTGATAGCCTTTTATGATGGCATAACTGGATGGACAGACAAGGGGAGGGCAGTTGACATGGTCTACCTTGACCTCAGTATGGCTTTCAACACAGTCTCCCATGGAATCCTCACAACCAAACTTGAGAAGTGTGGACTGGACAACTGAGTAGTGAGATGGATTGGGAACTTGCTAAGGGACAGAGCTCAAAGAGTTGTGGTCATCAGAGCTGAGTCCAGCTGGAGGCCTTTGACTAGTGGTGTCCCTCAGGGGTCAGTACTGGGTCCAGTCCTGTTCAATATATTAATTGATGATCTAGATGAAGGGATAGAATGTACCTTCAGCAAATTTGCTGATGATTCAAAACCAGGTGGATTGGCTGACCAGCCAGAAGGCTGTGCGGCCATCCAGTGTGACCTGAACAGGTTGGAGGGCTGGGCAGGGAGAAACCTAATGAAGTTCAATAAGGGCAAGTGTAGAGTACTCCATGTGGGGAAGAACAACCCCATGCACTACTACAGGTTAGGAGTTGACCTGCTGAAGAGCAGCTCTGGAGAAAAGGACCTCAGGGTCCTGGTGGACAACAGGCTGACCATGAGCCAACAATGTGCCCTTGCAGCCAAGAAGGCCAATGGCAACTTGAAGTGCAATAGGAAGAGCATGCCCAGCAGGTTAAGGGAAGTTATCCTTCCCTTCTACACTGTTCTGGTGAGACCTAGCCTGGAATACTGTATGTGTTTTTGGGCTCCCCAGCTCAAGAAGCACAAGGAACACAGTCCAGTACAGGGACACTAAAATGACTAAGAGACTGGAGCATCTACAGCATGAAGAAAGACAGGGAGCTGGGTCTGTTTACCTTAGAGAAAAGGAAGCTGATGGGGGATCTCATTCATGCTTATAAATAACTAAAGGGCAGGTGCCAGGAGGATGGGGTCAGACTCTTCTCAGTGGTGTTCAGTGACAGAACAAGGGGCAAGAGTCACAAACTGCTAAACAGGAGATTTAACCTAAGAAAATACTTAGTTACTCAGAGGATAACAGAGCACTGGAACAAGCTGCCCAGGGAGGTTGTGGAATCTCCATCCCTGGAGAAATTAAAAACCCACCTGGACATGTTCCTGTGTAATCTGCTCTAGGGGATCCTGCTCCAGCAGGGTGGTTGGACTAGATTATCTCCAGAGGTCCCTTCCAACACCTACGATTCTGTGATTCTGTGTTTCTTTTTCTTCCATATGCTTGGAGATGACCTCCAGAATGAGCTGCTCCAGCACTTTTCCAGGGATGGAAGTGAGGTTGACTGGTCTATAGTTTCCTGGGTCTTCCTTCTTGCTCTTTTTGAAGATTGGAGTGACCCTGGCTTTCCTCCAGTCCTTAGGCATCTCTCCTGTTCTTCATGAGCTTTCAAAAATGATGGAGTGGTAGAGAAACATCAGCCAGCTCTCTCAGCACTCATGGGTGCATCCTATTTGGGTCCATGGATTTGTGCCTGTTCAGTTTGCCCAACTGATCACTAACCCAATCCTCATTGACTAGTGGAGAGTTTTCCCTGCTCCAGGCCTTCTCTCTTATTTCCAGGGTCTCGGATTCCTGAGGGCTGGTCTTATGAGTAAAGAATGAAGCAAATAAGTTATTCAGTAACTTTGCCTTCTCTGTATCCTCTGTTACCAAGGCTCCCACCTCATTCAGCAGTGAGCCCACATTTTCCCCAGTCTGAACACCGATGTATTTGAAGAAGCCCTTCTTGTTCTCTTTTACTTCCTTTGCCTGATTTAATTCTAAGAGGGCTTTGACCTTCCTTGTTCCATTCCTACACACCCTGACAAGGTTCCTGTAGTTCTCCCAAGTAACCAGTCCCTTTTTCCACATCCTGTGACCTTCTTTCTTCCACGTGACTTTTGTTCATCCATGCGGGTCTCGTTCCTCATCTGATTTTTTAGTCAAAGGAATGCACCTATCTTGAGCTTGGAGGAAGCAATGTTTGAATACTAACCAGTTCTCTTGGGTGCCCCTACCTTCTAGTCTTAGCCCATTGGATTCCTCCAAGATCTTTGAAGAGGACCAAGTTAGCCCTCCTGAAGTCTAGGGCTGCAATCCTACTTATTGCCCTGCTTCTTCCCGCTGATACTAAACTCTTCCATGTCGTGATCATTGTCACCAAGGCTGCCCCCAACCTTCATGTGCTCGCACAGATCTTCTTTGTTTGTTAACACAAGGTACAGCAGTCTCCTCGATGGCTCTCCCACCACCTGCATCAGGAAGCCATTACTGATGCACTGCAAGAGCCTTCTGGACTGAATACGCCTGGTTGTGTGGGCTTTCCAACATCTATCAGGGTGATTGATGTTACCCATGAGCACTAGGGCATGTGATCTAGAGGCTACTTCCAGCTGTCTGTAATAGGCCTCATTAACCTCTTCTTTCTGGCTTTTTGGTCTATAGTAGACACTCAAAACAGTTTCTCCCATACTTGTGTGCCCCTTAATTCTTACTGAGAAGCTTTCAACATATTCTTCATCCTTCTCTGGGTAGAGCTCAATGCATTCCGCTTGCTCTTGCATGTAAAGATCAACTCCACTGCCTTGCGTTGTTGGTTTATCTTTCTTGAAGTGTACATAGCCGTCCATGACAACATTCCAGTCATGGAAGCTATTCCACCATGTCTCAGTAATTGCAATGATATTATGGCCCTGTGACTGAACACAGATCTCCAACTCCTCCTACTTATTCCCCACACTACATGCACTGGTGCATAAGCACTTCAGAGAGGGAGTTGAGCACTTAGTTTTTGCTCTTAAGGGGTGGCAGGCCTTCTGATTCTCAAAAATGCTAGCACGCTGCCCCACAAATGCTGGGCCCCTACACCCAGGGGACCCACTAGCAAGCCCATCATTAAACATTAACATAATTAAACTCACCACAGTATAAAAACTTAAAGCAATATAACATGTGACTAGCTATATCTTTGAATTACCTTGCAAGCATATTCCCAATGGAATACTATGTAAAGTCTACAAATAGTCATGACTGTTGCAGTGCAGGAAGCGTACAAGGGTAAGCAAACAAGGAACAGGACATCCTGGCAAGTCATCTGTCCTCCCAATGACTCTCAAGCCTAGCATGGTAAAAGCACTACAAGTACTGAAATAGACAGGGCTAATCAAGCTTTGTGGAAGACAAGTCAGTGAGCAATAGCTCATGTCTGGAAGGTCTGAAATACAGAGCTAAGCTAAAAGAGTTGGAACCTTTTTTGCACTACCTCTTCATGGGAACTATGCAAAAACGGACCAAGTAGCTTTCATGAGTTCAGAGGGTTTGTATCTTATACATACTGCTCCATAAGCATGCTGCTCACATAGACTAAAAGACTTTCATAGTAAAAAACATGTAGAGACAGGAGACAGATGTAGACCAGGACAGAACCAATTTTGGTTTTAGTAATTTTATTTTACAGTTAAATCTCTCCTAAGTGTCTGCACATTCTGAAATTAACAGGATAATCTTCAGCCAGTATCTGCTTATAGGACTGACAGCACTCTATGTTTGTAGTTAGTTGTATAGAGTGGTATGAAGAAAGGCTCTTGTTTTTACTTATTCCTGTAGAAACCAAGGTCACTGGTTCTTCTTCTTGTGTATTGTTACAAGGGGTGGCACCTGTGGAGGACAGCAGACCAGACAGGTGACCAAAAGTGACCAACCAAAGTATTCCTTCCCACATGCGTCATAGTCAGTATAAATTTCAGGGATGACAACGGTCAAGCTCTCTTTATCCGTGGCTAGCATCCTGGGAGGATTCTGTCCATTCTTCTGCCTTTGATCCTGATCAGTGCATTCCCTAATCCATGAGTTCCTGTATCCAGCTCCCATCTGCTGCTGACTCCAGAAGCCTGAGCTGGGACCTTCACAGGGCCAGCCTTGCAACCTCGGTGGTAACATGTATTATTGCAGGGGGGTTGGGGGCGGGCAATATTTGATTTGTATATAATTCTACATATTTCATTATTTTATTTGTCACCATTATTGTTTCATTAAGGCTGTTTAGTTTAGTTTCTGACCTGTAAGTCTCTCTCCCCTATTCTCTTTTCTTTTCCTGCAGGGGGAGAGAAATTCTTAGAGAGTATCTGTCATTCATTTAATTGCCAGCCCAGCGTTAAAACTTTGACATGCTCTTAAGACTATCTAATAGCTTTCAAAACCTTTTATCTCTGTATCACTAGGGAACAAAGGAAGAGGAATAAAAACAATGCCATTCCATTGTTACATGGTCATTTGGCAAGAAATATATATTATGTCCACAAACGAACGCAACACACTGAACTGCAAAGCACTGACTTTATGAGCAACAGAAAAAAGTTATTGTTTCCAGGTGTTTAAAACACAATTTTTTTTTTGCAAATACCTCTGCACTGAGTAAATTATTGTGATCATGTATGTGTAGGTCGGACTTGACGATCTTGAAGGTCTTTTCCAACCTTAATGATTCTATGATTCTCTGTTCTAGAGTTGGGTTACATTGCACCAGGACACATTACTTCATTCACTTCAAACAAACAAACAAACCAACCTCCAAAGCAAGAAAACAAGCAAATAAAAGAACAACCCCACCACCATCACAAAAAAACCCCAAACCCAACGCAATAAAAAAACCAAACAAAAGCAAACCAATCAACCAAAAAGCAGAAAAGCAAGTTACAAAGTGTTTTCTGGCCTCTTTACTGAAAGGGTGAAAGATTTGAACACAAAATCACTAGCTCATGTTTGTTTTAAAAAATTAGTCTCATCAATTTGTACAAGACCTCTGACAAGATATGCTCCTCCTTCAATTTAGTCCTGTTGAACACTTTGGGTTTTTTAAACTAAATAAAGCTAAATTTATTAATAACAGATTGAGTTCCACCAGAAAAAAATAAATTATTTTTTAAAAATACATTTCAGATAAGCTGTTCCAGCTTTCTGCCTACGTGAATACTGAGCAAGACCTCACCTCTAACTCTGACCTCAACTGTGACAGCTTAAAATGCATATTAACAAGGTTTTAATCTACAGCTTAAAGACCCATATGCCAGATTCAGGTCTGCTGCAGAGTCCTTCTTGGAAATTCAGGAAAGTTTGAGTCAGAATATTAGAAGAAATAAAATTCAGACTCTGCTTAAGGTGTATGTTAGAATAGGGCCAAAACTACCCCATTTCCTTGTTGTCATCTGGCTTTTTGGGACAGTCACACAATCCCATCAATCTACTGTGATTCACTGGCTTGATCTTCAGAAGCTGCAAACATTGAATTCAGGCCCCTATGATGACTTGTTACTACCAAAGAGAGACTGAAGTGTTTACCTTCAGCATAGCCTCCTTTTCGCTCCCCTTTCAGTGTACAGCTCCATTATTTGTACACAGCTGCCGTAACACAGCAGGATTCAGGTAAACTTTTTGTTGTGTTTCTCTGTTAATCTTCCGGGAACCTCAGTTACTCATCTGGACATAGCTACTGGTCCTACCATTTTGCAAGCTTCTATACCACAGTTAATCAACTCAGTACAGTAAGGATACTCATACCCTTGCATAGTTGGCTCTGAAACAAACATACTTGCTGTCTTCAAGAAACTTGTTTATCCTGACCTTTTCCTCCCTTTGTTTTTGGTTCGTGCACAGTGACATCAGACCACAAAGAAAGCCGACAGTTTCCCTCACACACCCTCGAAGTTCTCCAGTGGCATAGACCAGCCACCAGACAGGACCCTAGCAGCAAACTACAAAAAAAAAAAAAGAGTTTAGCCACATATACTGTGCACTGTTTAATTACTTGCTCCAAATGTGCAGCACCCCCCACAATATACATTTCACTGAGTGAAACCAGATACCTACTTCTTTCTTCCACTGGATGTTAGGAGTCAAAGAAACAGCTTAAAAAGGAAAGACAGCTCAGAAGAGGATGGAATTTGAGAGAAAAAAACCACAAATACACCCTGTTAAAGAGGCAAAGTAGAAGCCCCTCCCCTCATTCATGCACACACCAGCCCCTGCGGAACAGAAAATAGACGGCATTTGCCGGGTTTGCTCCTGGACACGGGAAGGCAAACTACCAGAAAGCCTGACACATTATTTCACTCCGGTGGTATGTCACTGCAATAACTGACACAAACAGGACGCAAGGAGCACTGCTCCCCTTTCGAGATGCATGGTACACGGCAGTCTGGCACTGTCGCTGGGGCTATGCTTTCAGAAGATCTCTCCAGCAGCTGAGAGGTATTTGGATGGCACACGAGGACACAGGAATGAACCAACCATGGCTTAATGGAAAGAAGCATTAATTGCATTAACCCTCTTCTTCAGCTACCTTCTTAAACGTATCTCTCTTCTCTCAAAAGTACATTGCCGACTTTATCCTTCAACCTCTGGGGCAAACTGCTCTTGAAAGCTTAGTTTTGCTTTGCTCCAAAAGGAGCCAAAGCTACCCGGACAAAACCAACTTTTATCTGCCAACACTCCGGCATTTTTTTTTTTATCCATCCATCCATCCATCCATCCATCCATCCATCCATCCATCCATCCATCCATCCATCCATCCATCCATCCATCCATCCATCCATCCATCCATCCATCCATCCATCCATCCATCCATCCATCCATCCATCCATCCATCCATCCATCCATCCATCCATCCATCCATCCATCCATCCATCCATCCATCCATCCATCCATCCATCCATCCATCCATCCATCCATCCA
>NW_009952441.1:1738751-1744165 GCF_000747805.2 Chaetura pelagica | reverse complement strand
TGGGTGGGAGGCCGGCGCTGTCGGTAGCGGGGGCCGAGTAGGTAGGCACCGTGCGGGCTAGAGTTGGGCCTGGGTCCAAATCGGGCCGTGCTCGCGGGAGAGGCGCCCGGAGGCGTTAGGGCGGCCCAGGGCCTTGAACCGGACCCCGAAAAGAGCAATCGGCAACGGTGAGCGTCGCTCCCCTTAGCCTGTTTGTGCAGATTTCTAATACGACGTGTGTTGCGAAGGGCTTGTAGAAGAAAAGGGAACAGGTTGCAGCCCTCCTCAGCTTGGCTTGCTTGATTGCGGCCTGTTTTAAGGTGATCGGGCTCGAGCCACATTCCGAGTAGCTGAATGAATAAGCCTGTGCAGTGTGGCCAAGGACAGAGCTGTCTGGCTCTCGAGTATGACAGAGACAAGTTTTGGCCCGTAAGCGTTCATGTAAACAGATGAGGAATTAAAATTTCAAATTGTTTTTGCAGTTAAATGGTAGTTTTCTGTTACAATATCTCGTGCAAAGTTTACACCAATTTTTTTTTTTCTTGTGTGTTTTTCCCTTCTGTCAGCTGAACATCTCCTTCCCAGCCACTGGCTGCCAGAAGGTCATTGAAGTGGACGATGAGCGCAAGCTGAGAACATTTTATGAAAAACGGATGGCCACGGAGGTTGCAGCTGATTCTCTTGGTGAGGAGAGGAAGGTAAGAAGTGTGGAAGGGCATGTCAGAGCTGTATTTGAGGAGCTGAAATTACAAAATTTCTTTAGCATCACAGTTGAGTCTTTGTATGGTGTATTATTTGGCAGGTATGTTCAAAGCTTCTCATGCTATATATACTGAATTTTGTGTAAGTTGGTTTTTTTTTTTTCCTGCTGCCGCCTCCACAAGGAATGCAATCAAAGCTTCACTTTTTAGCCACATATCCCTATGCTGGGTGCTCCTGTGTTCTATGCAGATTTCTGGTTTGTGATGATAATAGGCTTTGGTTAGGCTTAGGATTGCAAACAAGCTAGACAGTAATGGACTAAATTCAGTCTGGTGTAGCTTAAAGAAAACTGTAATAAATAGGTATTTAGGGTTTGGTTTGTCTTTTAAGTGGAATCAATATAAATTCTGGTATGCAGAGGTACCTCTCACTTCTGGTAAGTAAGTTTCCTGAACCATTGGCCTGATGTTGGTTAAATAACTTGTTTGCATTGGCAGCAGTGGTGACTTCCTGAATCATAGGCACAGTGCCCCATTATTTTGAACTGTATCTTGTGAGATCCACCACTTGTCCTGGAAGTAATAGAGATGTGTGAGCAACTAGTAAGTGTATTTCTGTGTTTTCATAGGGCTACGTTGTCCGCATCAGTGGTGGCAATGACAAGCAAGGCTTCCCCATGAAGCAAGGTGTCCTGACCCATGGACGTGTCCGCCTTCTGCTGAGCAAGGGCCACTCCTGCTATCGCCCCAGGAGAACCGGAGAGAGGAAGCGCAAATCTGTTCGAGGCTGCATTGTTGATGCCAACTTGAGTGTTCTGAATTTGGTCATAGTGAAAAAGGGTAAGAGGCTGGATGGATCAGGTACCAGGTAGAAGTGGGCATCTGAAGGGAACCTGTTGTAGTGGCTGAGTAGTCCTCTAGAATGCAAATGCAGTCTTAACTTCAGAGTGCAAATGTGTCTTTACATTCCCTCTGAATATTACAATCCCATAATGTGAAATCTGAAAGTTGTATTGGTACCAGCAGTGTAATCACAGTCAATCAGCAAGGTGTGTTGATGGGTAGCATTATTGGCAGGGAAAGCCCAAGGATTATCTACTATAATCTTGAGTTTCTATGCATTTTAAAACTCAACTGATGAAACAGATGTTTGTTAGATGCAGGATTAATTGGCACGTTTAAACTTATATTCTTAAAGGTGAAAAGGATATTCCTGGGCTGACAGACACAACTGTGCCCCGTCGTCTTGGTCCTAAGAGAGCTAGCAGAATTCGCAAGCTGTTCAACCTGTCTAAGGAAGACGATGTGCGCCAGTACGTTGTGAGGAAGCCTCTGAACAAAGAGGGTAAGAATTCAAACTTAGCAGCTTGTCTGTTTCATGTAACATATCAGCAAAGAAGCATTCCAGCCAGTGAATGAAGCACACTATGTATAGTAATAGATCCAGGAGCTGACTGTCAGGGTATTTAAACTTGTTCACCTGTAACTTCGGGATTAGACAGGTTTTCTTAGTTGTCCCATTTCTTTTGCCTCTCCCTTCTCCATTTATTTTGACACAGTTTCTTCTTAAACGTTTGATGGAATCTGGAGTAATACTTCACAAGTGGTTCTAAGAATAATCCAAAAATGATTGTTAATAAAGAGAAGGTTAAGTATGAGGTGGAATGTTTTTGAAACATTTTTATGAGGTGGAGAGAAAAAAGCAGTATAGAGAGAAGATACTAAGATTTTTCCCTATTGCTTATGGCAGTTTCTGAAATGATCTTTTATTAGAGGGCAGAGGGGGGAGCTGTTTTGCTTATCACCTGTTTCTAGCAGTGCAGGATTTTAATTTGGGTTGGTTGGGTTTTTTTCCATCTGACAAGGAAACAAAGGGTGAGGATTTTTAGCGGAAAGGTCATGATAAAGCTTGGGCGCTGTAAAAGCTTTTTGGGTTGAAGACCACTGTTACCTACATCACAGGAGCTATTTTCTACATTAAAGAATGTGTTTCTTGCGGATGTAAGACTGTTTGTGACTGCTGAAGTTGGGCAGGAGGGGGTACTGCTGTTTTAGATGGGTGTGGTGGTGTTTTGTTTGCTCATTACAGGGTCTATAGGTCTGCTTTTTGGAGATCTTGTCATGCCTCTGCAGAATGGTAGAGAGCTTTTTACCCATGAAAACATGACCTGTTCTGAAAGCTAGGTGATGATTTTCTGTATTCTGTAAACGTTTTAAGTCGAGGGGCAGAGCTGGGCCTGATGAAAAGCTAGGAAATTACACAAAAATGCAGTGAATTAGAAGTGCATTACTTGCACTTAATTGTTGATAACAAGTCCTGAGCATTAAGAGTGTATTTTATGAGTGCTACATCTGACTGTAACTGGTAATTTTTCCAGCAAAATTTGTCAATTTAAGCATCTATTTAAGTTGCTGTGGTGTGTGGCTCACTAAATAGCGTTAACCATAACAGTAAATGGAACTTAGTCTCGAGTTTGCTAGATGTGGCCTCTTTAGAAGGTAATGGGCCACTTCTGCTCATTTGTCATGGTTTTTTAGGCAAGAAACCGAGAACCAAGGCTCCTAAGATTCAGCGACTAGTGACTCCTCGAGTCCTGCAACACAAGCGCAGGCGTATTGCTCTGAAGAAGCAGCGCACTCAGAAGAACAAGGAGGAAGCAGCAGAATATGCGAAGCTCCTGGCTAAGCGGATGAAGGTACGTTTGCATTTGTTTCTCAGCTGTATGGAGTGCCTCATACCCCAGAATCAAGGGAGCTTGGCACTTTGGGATACTCTGTGCCTAGCTCATGTTGAATAGGAAAGCTTGAATGTGAGTATAAATGTGGCTGGTCCAGTGTTTCTCGGAGCATTTCTATCAATTTTTGCCTGTCTTAGAACAGCAGAAATTAGCCAGTCCAATTAATTTAACCAAGACCTGGTTTTGAAGAAAACTTAGGTCTGTGAATGGAAGTTTTGCAGTAGCAATTTTATTTCAGATGAATTCTAATTTTAAGTCAGATGCCTAGGCATTTGAGTGATTCTGTGGAGGAACAGGATCCCACAGTTGGCCTGGATAAAAGATAACTTGTCAGGAAGTTACTTGTTTGGCTGAGTTTGCTCTTGTATCTGAAACAGCAGTGACTGACGAAGCAATATTGTTGCAATATTTGGCATGGTACTTCAATGATTTCCAGACAGAAACTGAGGAAAGATAGACCTCCATTATGTTGTGCACTCCAATTTTTGGACAGTAGTTCAAATTGGTTGAAGACCTGGGTCTGTATAGGTTTGGATACTAGTAGAATTCTCCTGATCTGTGGACAAGGGAAGTTGTTTTGCTTTATTGATGTTAGGAATCCATTCTTTCTGGTAGCTTCCTTCAAGTTGCAGTTTTCCTAGCATGTATTCCTTTGTAGATCTTTTGAAGTGCTGCAATATGTGTAACACTTCAGTACTCACTTCATCCCGTTTGCTTTTCAGGAAGCCAAGGAGAAGCGCCAGGAGCAGATTGCGAAGAGGCGCCGGCTTTCTTCTTTAAGGGCTTCTACATCCAAGTCTGAGTCGAGTCAGAAGTAGAAGATGGTTATGATACTAAAATAAACCCTTTTTCTGGTTAACTTTTGGTATGAGGCTTCCAGTGCATATTGTTACAGGCCATCTCTTAAATAGACTGACCAAACTGGAGCCAAAAGCTTTGGTCTCCAGTTCTCTTTTGAGAACTTGTAGTACATTTTTCATGTCTTTAGTGATAAATTACAATTCATAATAATTTTTCTACAAGCAGGATTTAGCTGTAACATCAAAATCATATGATGGTTCAGCTGTGTTCCCAAGAACTAAACTTAGGCTGATCTTCAGAAGTTGTGGGTAGAACTCAAGTCACTGGAACAGGCTCCCTAGGGAAGGGGTCACAGTACTAAACCTGTCACAAGTTCAGGGAATATCTGCATGATGCTCTTAGTCGTATAGTTTAGATAGTCTTGTGAGGAACAGGTAAATGGACTTGAGGGTCCTTACGGGTCCCAACTGAAAATGTACTATGATTCTTTTGTTTCAGCATTCTGCTCTTTAAATTAGTACTGAACACTGAATGTAGAAGTAAGCCGTCCATTAAAAGGTCTGACTGAGAAATTTCACTCAAGGATCAAAAACTTCACAGTAGCCTTTATGTACTCAGTTTATGAAGTTGGGAGTGATGGGAATTCTGCTTTGACTTAAATATATGTGAAGTATTAAATATTAGAATGGTCTGTGGCCAAATAGATTGTCTTAATTCTTTTAACATAGCAATTGGGGTCCACCTCCATTCTGGGGGGGGGATAGTTGTTTCTGTTTCCAGTATGAAGACTGCAATCCCAAAGCCTTAAGTTTAGTTAAGTTTTGTGTGTGTTTTTTCCTTTCTGTGTACAATGTCAAGTCAGGGCCCCACCTCACTGCTTAGAAAGTTTTTTAATAAACGGAATGTGGAATCTACTCAAAATTGACAGTTTCAGAACATGGGGCTTGCTGGCAGTAGTTTGTGAGCACAGAACAAATTGCAGTTGAACTTTTCTCTTGTATTAGGGTGAAGGGATACGGCTGGCTGCTGGGTAGAATTTGGCATGAAGCATGTGTGTGCAGTTGAAGCCACAGACCAGGAGAATTGGCCAGTTACTCCAAGCTTCCATTTAAATTGTCTTTTAAGTGCATAACTGTTGAGGTAGAAGAAGAGTATAATAGACTATTTTTGAATGACAAATCGCTACATAATCAGC
>NW_009952441.1:1731042-1738248 GCF_000747805.2 Chaetura pelagica | reverse complement strand
GAATTTAATGTTAGCCCCTCAGCTGCAAAAATTGAAAATGGATACATCTGTTTATGACCTGGCAGTCGAATACCCTTCAAAGTACATTCTTAACCTGCTTCCTGAAACAACTTGTGCAGATACCAGCAGGCACTGTCAAGCAAAAAGGGGGTCTCATCTTTAAATATGGGATCAGCATTTCATACAAAATACTGAGAATGTTACTTGCATGCAGAAGAGAAACACATGTTAGTATCTTAATGCTGTCTAGCCTTCTCGTTTGGATCCTAGTAGCTGGTACTTGCATGTGATTAAGAGGCCCTTTACTCTAGTTAGGGTCACAAAACACGGAGTTTAGTCCTGAAGAGACCTGTGTTCTCACAAGGATGGCGTGATCACAAAGGCTGCTAGTAAGTCTTCTCTGAAGTGGTGCAATTAGTACCCAGCTGTATTAATAGGTGAAAAAAGTGGATTGGGGCGATGGTTATTTTTTTAACTGTCAGTGCATGGCATTGTTAGAGCCAGGAGAGATGCATAGTCTAATCTCCAATGAGAGAAAAACTTCCCTGCAGTGCTTTCCATTCCTTGTTTCCTTGAGTCTTTGCTTGTGGTTCTGCTGCTTCCTCCTCCAGTCCTGGTGTTTTAAGTGCAAATCAGGCATACCATGAGTTGGAATCAGAATTGTAGAACAGTCCAGGTTGCAAGAGACCTTGACAGATCATCTGGTCCAACCTTTCATGAGTATGAGAGCCTAGGTGGGATTATCCTGCACCTGTCCAGTCATGTCTTGAAAACCTCCAGTGAAGGGGACTCTACCATGACCCTAGGTAGATTATTCTGGTGATTGTTATCACACCAAAAAAAAGCCACCTCTTGTACTGAAGTGAAACCACTCCTGGTAGAACTTAGTCTGTTGCCCCTGGTAGAACTTATGTCTGTTGCCCCATGTTGCTTCTTGAGAAGCTGTCCTGTAAGTATGTGGCAAAGTCTCTCCAAAGTCCTCTCCAGGGTGAGAAGAGCAAAGTCATAGAATCATAGGGGTTGGAAGGGATCTCTGAAGATCATCAAGTCCAACCCTCCTGCTGCAGCAGGAACACCTAGGGAAGGTCATTCTGGAACATGTCCAGATGGGTCTTGAAACTCTCCAGAGAAGGAGACTCCACAGCCTCTCTAGGCAGCCTGACCCAGTGCTCTGTCACCCTCACAGTAAAGTTTTTCCCATGTTGAAGTGCAGCTTCCTGCATTGCAACTTGGTGCTGTTTCCCTTTGTCCTATCACGGGGCACCACTGAAGAGACTGGTCTGTTCTTGACATCCACTCTTCAGATATTTGTAGACATTAATAAGGTCCCCTCTTAGTCTTCTCAAGACTAAACATACCCAGGTCTCAGCCTTTCCTTCAGTCTTTCATCACTGTGCGGTAGTCTGCATTTTCCTTGAACTGTGGACACTAGAAGTAAACCCAGTACTCCAGCTGTGGTCTGACAAGTGCTGAGTAAAGCCAGATGATCAAGTCTCTTATCTCTGCTAATTGTGCTCCTACAGATGCACCTCAGGATTCAATTTGCATTGGTTGCCATAGTGTCTGACACATGTTCAGCTTGTTCACCAGGACCCACAGATCCCTATCAGCAAGACTGCTCCCCAGCCACACAGATCATGGCCTGCACTGGGCTCTTGGTTATGTCATCCCAGATGCAGGACTTAACACTTCTCTTTGTTAAACGTCACCCAGTCCTTGCCACCCCACTCTTCCAGCTTGTCCAGGTGGCTCTGGAAGATGGCCGATGTGTCCACCTCACCATCCAGTTTAATGCCATCAGCAGACGGGGAGGGTGCTTTCAGTCCCATTGTCTGCATTATTGATGAAGATGTTGAATGATATGGGGCCTGGTATTGATCCCTGAGGAACCCTGCTTGTGACAGGCTGCCAGCCTGAGTGAAAAACATTGATCACCATCCTCTGAGTGTGGTGGCTGTGACAATATCCTACCCATCTTGCAGACCACCCATCTGTGAGGGACCAGCCCTCAGAACCAATGAATTGGTGTCAAAACCCCATTGTAGCCTCTAAACAGAGTCTGATTTGCATCCTGAAAGGCCTGCCTGGGAGGATGGAGACAATGCTGATGGCTGCATGTACAGCAAGTGGGATAAGAGTGGAGAGGGCAGAGGTCCTCTCCAGCTGCTGAGCCTTACTACTCAGTCACACTTGCTCATCCTTGCAAAACAAGGAAACTAGGCCTATAAAACAGGGCTGCAGTGGTGGGCTTTGGGAGCCTCACTGACACCAACTCTCTGCCATTGGCTGGCACAACACTGGATCCAGGACTGGTGATTTTCTATCTCTAAATTTTTCTTCACCTACTCCCTCTGTCTTCCCTCCTAACATCACTAAGTAGCGCAAGGCCTAACCATGGGCTTTTTTCTCAGGTTGCGCAGCATAAACATGTATGTGTTGTACTCTTTTAATCTAAATGTTAGCCTTTATGATCATGCAGCCTAAGATAATTGAAGTATCTGTATTCTTTCTATAGCTGTATGTAAACCTAATATTAAGATACAGGCCTTGAGTGTCCTTTCACCTCAATCTGATCAAGGGGTATTGGCAGTCAAGCATTTACTCAGACCATGACATTTTTTATTGCCCTCCCTCAAAGGGCCAGGTCTGAGACCAAGGTCGGATCCAGCTGCACTGAGGCTCCTCTCAGAAGGAGTCTAGAAAGCAAGGGGCTCCCAATCTGAATCTCCCTGGGTTGCCCTTCTCATGTCGTGACACCATCCAATCTGCATCTTGACAGTTTGTCCAGTAGGAGGCTGTAGGAAATGATGTTGAATGCTTTGCTGAAGCCCAAGTATGCAACATCTACTGTGCTCCGCATATTGACAGAAGATGTTACTTTGTTGTAGTGGGTAAATAAGTTAGTCTGACATGATTTGCCTTTGGTAAATCCATACTGGATTTTCCCAGTCACCTGCTTTCACCATGGCTTCAGGTCATGGGTGAATCAAATCCCTAGCTCAGAAGTGCATAATGCTGTAGCTTACTCTCTGCCCTTGAGTACTTTGTGACTTTGCTACAGGACGGTCTGCAATAAAACATTGAGAGGGCAGCAGCTGCAGAAGTCTCTTTAACACCTCAAAAGTTCTTCAATACCTGTGACATAAAACAATGGCAAGCAAGAAGTGCTACCTGGGAGCAGCAGCTTTCTCTTGATTTAACAGGCACTTTTTGCAGAATTTCTGTTCTTTAAGGGCAACATTTTTTAGCAACCTTGAAGCTCAGTTGGAAACTCTGAGACACCTCAGAAGTTTCTGCATGAGTGGCAGGGACTCTGGTTACAGAGAGAGAGAGGTTGCTATTGACCTCGCCTTGACCCAATGGAACACAACACATGTAACTTTAAGGTTAAGGAGTCAGTTTTAACAGGCAAAGTATGAATTCAGAGAGTATAACACTTGAGAAAAAAATGGGAAAAAATGCCAAATGAAAATACTTTGAGGAAGACTGAACAGAAGAAATGCCAGCGCCAAGGCTAGATCTGAAGGAGTGGAAAGAAAATGTGCTAGATAGCAGCAGCTAATGTATGTTTTCTTGAGCCCCCTAGCACCTGAATGAGGGGGAATAAGGCCCAGCAAGACCAGACAACCTGACTGAATGGCACTGCCATCAGTGCAGAGGTCCCTGTGATCCATAAGGCCAGGCCCCGTGGTGCTGGAATTAGGGGAAAAGGCCATAGCATCTTGGCTCAAGGGAAGGAGACCCTGCAAGGGAGACACACAGGGCCAAGACATCTGTCGCTGCACTCTGGGAAGAAATGCACTCTGAGAGTGCTGAGGGTACAGGTCTATAGCCATGACAGTCAAAGCAGGGCAATGAGGCTATGCAAGACCAGTGTGATGGGAGGCCCCAGGGCACTCTGCAATGGATAACAAGGGAAAAATGTGGGCATAGCCCAAGGAAAATGAGGATAAAGCAGCGTGTGTGGGGATAGCATGTCCCTTGTTATTAACTCTAAGACTTTTACTGCATTTTTGAGGACTTTTTCTTTTACTGCCTGATAAAGAGACTTCAGAGGGGTGGGAGCACTTCCAGGTCTGGGGCAAAACACCATCTGCTGGCTCAGCTCTGGTTTCAGCATCCTCTGGGGTGCTCTTTCAGTGCTTCCAGTGGTGTGACCCCTTCTCCACCAGAGGAGAGGGCTCAGGGCTGCTGGCCCTCCTCTTCAAGGGTCGCTGTGGCCCCGCAGGGGAGCATTCTCTGCCCCAGCTGAAAGCAGATGGTTATGCCGTGGCAGCCTGGGGCTCCTCCTGGAGCTCCCCCTGAGCCTCCTCCAAGGGCTCTTCCTGCTGCCCGCAGGTGGGAAGACGGGCAGAGGGAGGGGGAGCGGGACCCCCAGAAGATGCAGCTGCTGAGGACCTGGGGAGGTGGTCTCCACCAGCTGTGTCAGGGCTGCCGGAGGCAGCCAGGCCAGGTGTGGGAGACCCTCCTCGGGAGACAGCAGGGCCAGGGCTGCCCCGGGGCTGTCCTCCCTCTCCCGGGCAGTGTTTTTCGAGGGAAGCCCCCAGCAAGGCAACCAGCAGATCTTCATCCAGGCCAAAGAGCACCAGGAGGGGTACGATGAGGTTCTCCCCTAGGGCTGCCCGTGAATGCCGTTTCCAAACAGCAGTCTCAGCTCCTGACGCAGCCAAGGCAGAAGGAGCTGGAGGAGAGCTGGGTAGTTCTGGAAAGGGATGTCCAGGTTTTGGGCTGGAGGCCAGCCAGAGAAGCCCTGGGCACCATCCCTGCAGAGGGTGGTGGCGGTGATGCAGGGCTGTGGGCAGCGGGATGGCCAGGAGCTCCTCCTGCCTGCTGGCCAGTGACTGGTCATGCCGCAGATGGTGTGAAATGCTCCTTAAAGTCATCGTCTGTGCACCAAGTATTAGCCCTGTTTTTCCCTTAGACCTCCTCTTGACATTAACATACTTGAAAAATCCTGTCCAGTTTTGCTTTGAGCTTTGGCCTTTCATGACACTGGCACATGGGTCCTTCTTTGGGACCCAGCACCCACCTTCTGTCCCTCTCCTGACCTTGCATGGCCAGGTTTGCTGCAGAAGGGGTCACAGAGCAGCAAGGGAGAGGATGAGCAGCCCTGGGGACCACAGGGAAGATATCCTATCTTTTAGAGGGGTTCACGTGCAGCAGAGAAGAGCTGTGCCAGGGCAAGTCCTGCAGAGAACATGCGATGGGGACAGCAGTGAGGTGGTGATGAGGGGTGCCAAGGAGCTGGTGGCTCCCAGATGACACAGAAGGGTCCTTTCCAAGTGGAGGAAAATAAAAATTGTGCAACAGCCCTGTAAACTCCTCTGGTATCCAGACAGTAAGAGTCTCTGCTCCTCCCAGCAGTTTCTGGCTGCCACCCATCCCTACAGAGCCGCTGAGACTGGTAGGCAACCCTGGCAGTCTCTAGTGCAAAGCCCTTTTGAGGCTAGGTGGTGTCCCAGACAGGGACAGTCAGGTCTGAGCCTTTTTTAAAGGATGGAGACTCCACAATCTCCCAGGTAACCTATTACAGTGTTTCATGATGCACACAGTTAAAACATTTTAATCAGATTTTCCTGTAGTTCAAGTGTGTGCTGCCTCTTCTGGCATAGGGCACTATAGGGAGAAGTCTACCTCTGTCTTCTCTACTCCCCACCCACTCCCTCAGGTACTTAGACCCATGAATGAGACTTTTCCTCCCCTGTCTTTCTCCTGGCTGAACAGTGCCAGCTCTGTAAGCTTCCCCTTGCATGACAGACCTTTGTGGCCCTTCACTGGAGTAATTCCATGATGTTTAAGTCTGTCTTGCACTGGTCAGACCAGATTTGGACATATACCCAGACGTGTGTCCCAGCACCGAGTAGAGGACAAAGATGACCTCCCTCCACCTACTGGCAATGCTCTGCCTATTTCACCTCTGGACACTACGTTGCTGTGAGTGCACTCTGCTGTCAGGTTGTAGTCCATCCTAGATCTTTTCCCACCCAGCTGTTCTCCAGTTGCTCTGCTTCCAGCAGACATCAATGTGTGAGATTGTTCCTACATAGAGTCAGAACCTTTATGTTGGTTTTTTTGACCCCATCAGATTTTCTCTAGCTTGGCAGGTTAGTGATCTGTAGACAGAAGTTTGTCTCTACAGATCTAGGGAGAACTACCACTAATGAGTATTCTCATGTAGTTCTGAATACATGAAGGATTAGAGCTTCCTCAAGGCAGCTCCTTCTGTTCTCTCCTACCATCACATTCCCTCGTTTCCCACCTGATTCTGGCAAAGGAGACAGCAGGTCCATTCTCCCTACAGCTTCAAACCCAAATCCTGTGCTCAGACTTCTTGTGGCATTCTGTAAATGCAAGCTTTTGTTCCCCTCTGTTACACCCACCCTCTGTCCCTCAGCCTCCTCTCACAATGGAGCACTTAAGGGTAGCATATGAGGAAGACAGTGTAGTATTTTTAGCAGGCAGGATTATAAGAAGACAGGAATGATGAAAGCAGAGAAAAATCATTGTGACACTGACAAGACTAGAATTCCAAAAGAGTAACTCTTCCTGAGCTCCCTACCTAAAAACAGGCCTGAAAAGATGAGTTTATTATGGATCTTGTCCACAAGCTACCAGGTCTTTAGGATCTAGTATTCTTATTTTTACTAACACATTAATGAACTGACTGCCATACAGCAGGGAGTCTGAAAGATACTCAGTTATGAAGGCCTGAAGCATTTAACAGTAACTGACACACTTTGCTGCTTAAACTTCATTTTGAGCCTCACTTGTCTCCCCCTGCCTGCCCAATTTTAATAGAAAATAATCTGGAAACTGCATGTAAACCTGTAAGTATAGGCAGAAGGGCCACCAGTGGCTCTTGCAAGCTTGGATGCATCACTGGAAGCATCAAGGTGCCACCATTACAAATCCACTGAGAAACAAGAACTCCTGGGAAATGTTCAACCAAGTACAACCACCAACCTCTTCCCACCCACTGATTAGTAATGCTTTTCCTGGTCAGCAGAGAGCAGCAGCTCTATCATCAGGATGTTATTAATTAAAGTCTATGATTCCCTGCAACAGTATCTTCTTCAGCCTGTTTTTCAATTCTTCTTACTTCTGCTGGTCCCCATGGTTTGCTGAAGGTGCCACGGAACCATCCTCTCTCATGAACCAAATCTCCACAAGTAAAACCCACCTTTTCTCTTCCCCTGTTCCAACCAT
>NW_009952441.1:1723175-1730690 GCF_000747805.2 Chaetura pelagica | reverse complement strand
TCTTTTCCACTATTTAGAAGTCACTGAGCTGGTATGAAACAATTTCAAAGAGGCTCCTGCCGAACTGCAGGCTGAATTTGCATTTAAGAGTAGGTTCTGGCAAGCAGGTAAGTTCCAAAGGCAAAAATCCTGAACAACTGTGGGGTTTTTTTGTTGTGGTTTTGTTTTTGTTTTTACATGGGATGCATACATACTTTATTTTGGGAAATACATTATTATTTTTTTTCTTAGTGTAGGATATCTATACAGAATTCAGAATATGCAGAGTGGCCTTTTAAACTCAAGAAACATTCGTCAAATGTACAAAACCATTCCAAAGAAACACTTGTTAATCAAAGCACAGTAAATAGATGCCATTTTTCAACAGTTCGAAACAGTCTCTAAATCAGTGCAAATTATATTGCATTAAAGAAAACTTCCCAGCTCACTTAATAAATTCATAATTTATTCATACTACATCCTTTCATCCTCATTACAATTTCTTTTAAGCTCCTAAAAGGAGTTTAATGTGCTTCTAAAAACAGCAAACAATCCCTTTTATTTGCACCATTGATTGATGCAGACTGAAAGAATAAAACCCCATCCATTTCTCTCTCTGTATGCATCACAATATACAGCACAGTAGAACATCGAGCTAGCGTCCAATTTAACCATTCAGTTTCAAGACTTAAAAGTTACAAGGATGGTTTGTTTGTTTTTTAATAAGGTCTATAATGAAAAGCTGATATGCAGAAGGCATCTCAAGGTTTTTATTAGTTAAAAGAAAAAACCTCTTTGTTGAAAATGTACAGTTATGTGAATAAGACAACTTGCTTACCATTTAATGGAATAAAGTTATCTGCATTGAAATAATTGTTGAATTAAGAGTTTTTAAAAGAGAAGACTACTGAGTGGATTCTTCAGTTACTTACATTTTAACAATTTGTTTTAAATATATAATTTCTATGGTCTAATTTAATAGACATTTTGAAAATATCCCCTATGTTGCAGTTATTCAAGGAAAGCAGTAAACTCAATGAAAGGTATATTCTCTAGATGCAACAAAAAAGCCATTAATTCACAGTTAGAATGAAATAGAATTATTCATTTATAAGTGCAATGTAGCTTGAGCTTAACAAATGTGAAATTCCACTAGGAACAAGACATAGTTACTTGCAAAACAAATTTAGTTTGAAACATTATACTAAATAAAATATTTTTCATTAAAATTGTATTGTCTAATCTTGAGCTATATAAAATGTGAAGACAGCATGACTATAAATAAAACATGAATTATTTTAGTAACATGTAAAAGCTGGTATTACTGTGCCAATACTGCAGCCACATCTGTCTCCTAATACCTACGGCGTCTTTTTATGCATAGGTAATATGCCAGAATATATTTATAATTCATAAAGAAAAACTTTGTCACTTTAAAATCCTGATTCTAAACCTTTAAGACCCCAATTGTTGTTTCAGTTCTACAAAAAATAACTATTTTTGATATAAGCACACAAGGTATATGTGACTGTGTTATAGCTGGGTGAAAAGGTGCAAGACAGTATCTTCTCAGTATAACCAACTGCAGTTCAACATCCTTAGGGATGTGATCATTTTTATTACCACACAAACTTCGTAAGTCCTTGGTCTTACCTGAAATTCATTATCAGTTTGCAACAATACATGTAATCAGTTTGGTTTACACCCTCACTTTGTGTAGAAACTGCAGGTTTTTAAGTGAATACTGATCTGCAACTGTTTTCTTCATGTTAATACGGGAGAATTCCAAAATACAGGCAGCTGTCTCCTCCTGAACACTGGCTGTTGAGCTACTATTTGGATGCTACTTCTTTCGCTTACACTGAGATGAAAACAGAACTGAGATCAAGCTTATCCACACCCTTCCTTCATAATACTTTGTCCAGCTCATTCCTGCATTATGGATTCAGATGAATTTGGATTACTAGGAGTGGAGTGTCAATCAAATTGGAGGCAATTGTAGGTAACTAAGTCATTCCTATGCAGCCCAAGAAGTTAGTGCTGTCAATGACTTGCGGAGAATAACTTAAGTCTTTAGTGTCCAATTTTCATAAAGACAGAAGTCTTTGCAATCAACTCACAAAAAACTTTTGAAGACTTTTCCCTGTTTATTTTTGGCCAGATTTTCAAAACACAAGTACTGAGTCATGCTATACTGTTTTATGCCATGCCATTTTCTTGTGCATGTTCACACTTTTTTCAGCACACAAATTAGGGAAGACTACATCTCAAAGTTTGTGTAGGAAAACCTGCAGTCTCTACTTGTTTGTAGAAGACCTAAAAGTCAAAGGAAGAACAGGAAGTGCATAATGCACTTGAAAGGAGAAAGCAACTATGAAAAAACCACTCATTTCTTAATTCCTTTCAAATTTTTGCAAACTTACTTTTTTCCCCAAAAAAAGCATCTCCTTAGATGAAAACTTAATACACAAATTGGTTTCAGAGATGTCCCTTCTCATTTGAACTATGGATTTGATTCATTAATCTGTTGATTAGTTAGCTATTAAAACCGAGGCATTAAGAAAAATCCCAATTAGAAAAAGTAAGTGCTTGATTTTGTCATTCTACATTAAATAATTAATTTCAATAGGCAGATTCAAGATTTCAAGTTATTACATGCTGGTCTTCTACCACTCTGAAAGCCAGGTACATAAAACAGGAATAGAAGCTAATTTGTAGTGTACAGAAATGCTAATATGCAGGAGTAAATCAAAGCAAGTTCAATACTGCAGCTGTCCTTTCCCTCAGGCTTTAGGTTCTCTTTTTTTTTAGTGTTGATAGCCAGGGAAAGTCTAACATTTAGCACTTGGAGCGGTGACACAATCTGCTTTGCTGTTTCTATAGTACTACTGCCTGATTTATTTATATTTTCTGCAACAGATTGGAAGGTTGTTTTGAAATGAAGGTGATCTGCTTACATAACTTAGTTCAAAATAATATTATTTACAACGGTTTAAAATAATTTGGATGTCACTGGTTATCTAAAACAGCAGTCACTCGACAGATTTTCTTTGTAATTTAATAAACTGGGAGAACTTAAGGATAACCTAAACTTGATTCCTTGCAATTTGCATCACATAAACATATGGTTTGACCATTTAACACTCAAAAATTGTCCTTTTATAGCTGTATGTTTAAGATCAGTATAAGTTTGCCATTTTGATTTGTAGCAATATTGAGTTGTTTGGACGAATGCTTCAGAGAGACTTTAAAAGGATGGAACCGCATGTGTCAATTATATAATAAGAGAGGAAAACAGGAAGAATCAAGCTCTGCTCTTCCATTGTGTAGGTCAGATATCTGCAAGCAACCATGCACAAAACCAAAGAATAAAGAATGGAAAAAAAAAATATAACAGTGAGCACTTTCCTGCTTTTAATTGTTGAGAAAGCACAGTATTTTCATCAGGAGTGAATCTGTCCAGGCAATATCCCCATTTTGACATTGGATCAGCACTTTTAGACAAAATACAAGCAATCAATCAGTCTGAGATGTCAACGTATTTTGTCAGAAATAATGCAAATCCTTTGTTTTAGCTTAATGAAAAAACAAAAGTTTGTTTTGTTGTTTCATGTAGAAGCTGTTCCAGACAGATCTTCATTCCTCATCATTTTCAAGAATGAAAATTTTTAAGAAAGAGAGTAGTATGAAGTAAATACATTCATACTCACATCTGATTAGTTTTAGCTATGCTCCTTTAACATGCTACAATTCTTACGTTGTTGTGTTTTTTTTCTCTAGCAATAATTCCATCAGAAAACATTATGTTTCAGCAAAAAACTTGGAATATATCTTATCGCATTCCTCAAGTAACAGAAACATTTAAGCTGTAGATCAGTATCCAAGCTCTTCCTGCCAAGACTATGACTACTGCAGTCACTCAGATATGTGAGGTGAGGAAGTGTCTTATCTCCTAGAAGCAATCCAAAAGATAGGTTAATCTCTTCAGATCATATACTCAAGCACTTCTTTGTGCTAATACACACCTTGAAGACCACACTCATAAATAGATTTTAATTGAAATATTGAATTTAGGCTATCAGTGCAAAATAATTAACCCACAGGCTAGCGTGAAACCATGGGAGAGGGTGGTAAAGAATTAAAGGAAAAGATACTTTTTAGGCATAAATGCATACAGTATAAGGCATATTTTTTTCATACAGTATCCCTTTGACAAACCTTCTATGTATTCTAATGCTATTTAAGCTTCCTATCTAGTTTTTCGAAAGCCATCTATTCCAAGCTGCTTAGAGTAGAAGCCTACCACTCTTCTGGAGAAAGCAGCCATACCTTCATAGGATCTTTCATTTTTCAGATAGAGAACACAAGAAAACTGAGTGTAAGTTTCTGGGTTTTTACAGATGCAGACATACATTAGGAAAATAAAAGGACAGTAATTTTAGGTACTGTGATCTGACAAAAGCAACTGCATTGCAACTTCCGATCCAAGGACTAAAATATTTACATTCATACATACATACTGCACACCAATGAAAAGATCCCTCTTCAGGTAAAGGTAATGTTAAAGGAGCAGTGAAGAATAAGTATTCTCTGGCAGGATATATTTCAATAAAAGACACAAATACTGGTGTTCCTTAAAAAAGTCACCAATTGTAGGCTGCTGTTGAATCATCACCTTTTTGAACAACTTAATGTTGTGTGGAAAAGGTTTGAGGAAGGAAAAGGATATGTATATACAGGGGAAAAAAAAACAGATCAGTAACTGAAACAAATTAATCCTATTAATATAGTTTTTAAGCATTTTAACATACTTTGCACTGTGTCTCATGAGATGAAAGACAAGAATGTATGTTGTAGCTCAATGAAATTGTTTTGACACATCGCTTATTTACAAACTTTTAGGATTCAAAGTGTATATATCACCATGCTCCTGTTTGTTCACCTCTACTTTTGTCTCACTGAAGCGTAGCGTGCATCTTCTTCATTTTTATATTAAAGGTGCTCCAAAGCACTTCCTACAACACTCAACTCTGCTGCTTGGTGGAGCATCTATTTTCTGCATCTTTCCAAGAACATCCTTTGGTAGATTTTTATGTGCAATTCTGTATTCACTATCAAAGACCTCTGAAATAGAAAAAGTTGGATTTATATAAGAAACCGTGGAGAGCGCACACTACTTTTCCTGTAAAATATTTCTGGTGATTTTTATATGGTAACAAAATAATTATCTTAGCTGCTGATTTTTTATTTTTTTTTTTTCAAAATGCATCCTCTCAGAGAACCTGAAAAGCATCTTCACACTGGAGCATCACAACACATCACAGTGGATGCCCACCACTTTGGCCACAGTTCAGATTGGCTGTTACCAGGGTTTTTCCCATGTAACATCCCGTAAGGGAGTCCCCTTGTTTGCTCAGTACCAAAAACAAGACAAGGTAGAGGAGATCAGGAAGGGGTGGGCAGAGAGGTCTAATATGTGAGTCGGAGAAAGACGGACAAGACTGGAAACAAGTTTTCATACATGAGGAATTAGAGTTTCAAGCTAACTAATTTTGTTTAAAATAACTGATTACTGGTTTCAAACAAAGTTAATGTCCCCATCTGAATTACATTTCCATAAAAGTAACACCTACTTGAAAAGAGATAGCACAGTACTTTTTACTAAAACACAGTAATTAAAAAGTTACTTAGAAACTCATGGATGTTGTCATACAGAGTATTCATACACCTAATACACAGGCACCATACATATTTTTCCTTACCAATGTCGATGTTCTCTCTTCCAAGAGACACCAGAGAAAGGAAAAGAATTTCTCTGTAAAAACTCCTAGGAAATAATTTGAAAGGCAAGTCAATGAAAGCACCAACTATCCTAAGTTTAGAAAGTCTACGTTCTTGCTTGTGAAGAAAGTGACTGAGCTACATGTTTACTAGCTTAAAGTCTTCTTATGCCTGAATACTTCCTGAATGCACAAAGTTGTAGTGCCACCATATTCTAGTCATTACATTTTCTGTGAAAAATGCCTGACAAATGTGCCATAAAAACTGCAGAAAAACAAGAACTATAAAGTCAAGCACCTCTTATTTATTAAGTCACTCCTGCCCAAGGGTGTAGTACAGGGAGCAGGCTTATTTCAGACCATCCATACTTTGGTTTTTGGCTTCAGAATGTCCCTATGTATCTCAGAAATGGTTATCACTAAACAATTTGATTTTTGTGGGGAATATTCCAGACACTGCAACAGGATGGTGCACACTTGTTCTTATCAATTTGCTAGAACTGGATCAACATTAAAATCTGCACAGTCAATATCTGCATCTTCCTCATTCATTAGTACAATGTACATTTTGATTAAATAATTAAATTTATTCATTTTATTCAGATTAACTGTGCATCTGGTTACAGAATGCATCTATTTGTAAACACAGGCATAAACAAATATACACAGTGCTTGGCGGACACAAATGAAACTGAGTATTCCTGGGAAGTCCTCATGGAATTATCATTATGAAGTGTATATGGTCTGATGTTGTTTAACTTTGAGTGGGGAGAAAGTAACATTACCCCTTTACCTCTGTCGTTTCACATCTGGCTTAACCTTCTGCAGAAGGAGGTTGATTGGTTTAACAACATTATTGTGTTGAATGCTTAGTTTGATGTTCTCTAACAAAGTGTTTGTTGCCTGCTGATCTTCTGCAGCTGTGGAGGATCTCTTTTCAGAAGAATCTGGGAAATGCAACAGTACAGATTATTAGAACAGTGAGGATCTGGTTTCACTTTAATAAGCAGAAGTTATTTCAGAAAGTGAGATATATATACAGAAACTCTACGCAATCTACAGAAATCTGCTACAGTGGAAAGGCTTTGCCTGCTTCTAGTCTTTACTCCAACATGATAGGATGCATCAAGTAGCCATGTGTTAAGAGCTCCTACATGACAGAGAAATACATGAGACTGAAGAGTATCTAGCATCAGATGTTGCCTGTGACTGTTTGTTAGCTCAGATTTATTGCTGCACTTAAGTTTCAAAAACTAAGTTAACTCCAGGGAGGTTATTTTTGCACAAAGGAAAATTATTAAAACAAAATAAAACACTGTCACATTCCTATCACAGAAGCTTTTCTTATCAAAGCTCTTCTTAAGAGCCACCAACAATTCATTGATAACTTTGAGCCACATATTCAAATCCATAATGCACAGTTGCATCAAACAGGAAAGAATGTTCTGATCAGTCTGTTTATCTTTAGGACACTTTCCAACAACCCCTTTTTGCTTCCTGAGAACCAGAATCGGCGTGGTGCATAGGTTTTGAAAAAGTAATGAAATCCCAAAGTTCTCATAATGTACCCCCCTCTCTCCCTTTCTTTTCAAGTTATGGTAGACAAGGGCTTCCTTGGATCTTTCTGACAGTCAAAAAGGCTGTCAAATATACATATTAATGGTACTTGTGACCTTTCATTCCTTTATAGAAACATAAGATATATTATGTAATACAGTTCTCTTTTTCATGCCTGTATAGATACAATCAGGAATGC